>NW_022595244.1:7394170-7402289 GCF_009176505.1 Sitodiplosis mosellana
AGAGAGAGAGAGAGAGAGAGAGAGAGAGAGAGAGAGAGAGAGAGAGACTCATAATGCACTCTTGTGTACAAACAATTTACAATGTACAGAATCGTTAAAATATATATGCATTCACAGATTATGTTTTGGGTGCGCTGTGCGCTTACAAGCAACTCAATGGATGTCGTTTGTGAGAATGCAAATCGATGCATCGGCATTTGAAATAAACTTGAAATGCAGCAATGGTTCTCTCTCGCTGTGTGTAAGCGCACTCGCGCGTACATTCATTTCGACTAGACTTTATGGATTTTTTTTTTCAGCGACGATATTAAATTCAGTAGTTGATTTACGCATAAGCAGTGCTTATGAAGCTGTAGCATGATCATAATCTTCATTGGCTTTGTGGCTCGTGGGTCTAGACATTTAAATTAGCAATGTTGACTATTTTTCATTTCAATTTTTTCGTTTTCGTTTTGTTCTGTGAGCAAATGTTGCCGCACAAACATCGATGTTACTTCGCCCTGTGAGAAAAATTATTCAATGGCAATTGAGGTTTAACTGCTTCACAAGCTCTCTCAAGTAGAAAGAGAGAGAGAGAAAAAACCAAACGGTTTACAATTGTCAATAATTAACCGATTTTAATCGGACAGGCAGCGTGTAGACAAATTGGTTGTGTGGTTTGTGGCCGCTGAACGCGCTTTGTCGTATTAACAGTGCATCAAAAGTCGTACTCGATCCAATGAATGTTTTCTGTGTCATTGTTCCGATTGCAAATGCTGCAATTTACGCAACATTTACCAGCAAATCAGGCGAAAACGAATATATGTACACACTGAGAGGAAGATGGAGATAGAAAGAGTAACAAAAACAAACGCACAATGAATGAGAAAGAAAAAGAACTCACCGAAATAATCGCAGCTGTCATGTGCGCCCGTCTGTATGATTGAAATGGATGCTTGCATGTGGTAATGAATCGAAACGAAATGTATTTTCTCTTCGTATTGTAGTGATGATGCTGCTGCTGCTGCTGCTGTGGCGGCTACAAGCAAACGTGAGCAATAGACGCTAAAAATAAAAGTTCAATTACTTGGGAACAAGCAAACCACTTACATAAGACATGCGATTAGCTAAAAATGGGTTTCTTTCATGCCAATGAAAAAAGCAACGTCGATCGTTTAAGTTTGATAAAAACGAAACCACCACAAAACTGCGCGTTTAGAATGGTCATTAGGCGAATGGGCAGAGAGCGAATAACAACAGAAAAAAAGTTCGTAGCATGGGCGAGATCGTTCGATGCAGAACATGTAAACATAGCCTTAACCATTGACCTTTTTCTCCTAATGAACCACACACATTCGTTCGATACCATTCGCAAACAGATTGAAAACATTTCAAAGACATTCATAGTGTCTTTTCTTTCTCTATCGTGCGCACAATTTGACACAGCCGAAATGGGTTCGCTACGAATGTGTCGAATTGAAAAAAAAACGCATCGATGCGAAAATTGAATTGGATTTCGCTCTTATCTCTCTAGTCCATATTCTCTCACAGTATTGTATTAAGGTGTGTCACATTGTGAGTGCCCGATTTTTTCTCTCTCTATGTGATTCTAGTTTATTTCTCTCTAACATCGTCTAGCCGTCCGAAAGAAGAGAAAAAAAGCCACTGATGTAGTACATGTGGTCAATTGCCACATATTGGCTGTTATATTGCACGATGTGAAAACAATAGCTCAGCACATCGATATTCTGGAATGACAGGAAAAATAAAAACAATGTAAGCCACAGCAATGTTTGCCATTCAATTCGCTCTCGTTTAGCGAAACGGAAAACAAAGCCCTATCTGAAACTAAGAAGAGAAACAACAACAAAAATTAACATTTTTATCAACTATTCATCGACAAATACGGGCATTTAAGTTTTATTACCACTAGAGAAAGAAAAAAACAACAACAGCGACAAGCCATAGCAAGTTGTTCTCATGCTATTTTTCGTTCATTGGAAATACAACAAACGACAACAACCATTTTTCCACCGATGTCGATATCCATAAATTGTTTTATGCTTTTTTCTCCGCTATTGATAATGTTGTTCGAAACATTTCGAATCGGATCTTGTACACAAAACTCAATTTACCTTAACAATTTACATCTTTGTTATGAAACACTTTTGCGTTCTTCGCATTTTTGAGGCCGCTTTTTTTCTCTCGCTCTCTCTCTCTCTCTCTCTCTCTCTCTCTCTCTGACGCTTTTGGTTTGATAAAGAAAACGAATGGGGGGAATGAATAGTGAACATTATGATTCTTTGGTGGAAGGAAATAAAAATGCTGTGAATGAAGCAGAAAAAAAAATAACAAAAATAATCTTCTTTTCACTTGTGTGTGCTAAGCAAAATCGTGAAATTCCGCATGGGCAAACGAAACGGCAATGCAGACACAGCATCGAAATGTGATAACGAAAATGCTTTTTATGGAAGCAAAAACAAAAAAAAAAAATCGAAAGAAAATATACGAATGATTTATTCCTCAAATCGAGACGAATTAAAAGAATGTGTGCACGGTGTGCCGTTGGTTGTTGAAAGATATTTCTAAAATGGTTTTGTGTTTCTTCGGTTCGCGAGCTCATGATTTGTTGATATTTGATGGCAAAGCGTCAGGCCACAGACTATAGTGATCACTTAAGCTGCTCAAACAGATTACTTTGGCTGTTGCGCGAATGAGTGAATGAAGAATTGAGCATTTTTATCAAATATACAAATAAGCCGTAATGGGTGCTTTTGAGCGCGCAGTGCGTTTTGAACTACGACAGATAATGTGTGGTGAACGAGTGAATGGCAAAACAAAATATCAGTAACAATATTTTTTTCCGTTGTTGTTGCGTGTGATTGCCGGCGAGTAATAAGCAATTTAATTTCGCCTATTTTTAGACCTGTTTATTGATGCGCTGCGTCGATACTAAAAATCGCAAGTTTAACGCACAGAAACGCCATTTAATTTTTCATCTTATTTTGCGTGATATTCTTTATTTTATTGTTCATGCTTTTATCATTGACACATCTCAGATGGTGGAACAAGTTGTGCATACACAGGCGGCTGTTTAGTGCACAACAACAACAACTGATATCGCATGAAATGCCAATAAACGCAACTATAAACAAAAACTATGAAGTGCACTAATACAAACACAATCACTCACAAAAGGAAACCACATGCGTAAAAATATGCAAACGATTGTTGCGCGCATTGAGATTGAAAATTGATTTGATTCCTTTTTTAGCTCTCGAGGGATTAAAAATAAAACAACCAATTCATATGAACTCATTGAGTTTATGGCACAACAAATATTGACGATTAACCTTGGTTGTGCATCGACTTGAGCGCATTCAATAAGTGCACTGATCTCTTTTTCTCTCTCTTACTCTGGCAAACTCATTCGTTGCTTAGCGAAATGGTTTTGATTCCCCAATGGACGAATCGGAAAGAATTTATTTCGTATCAAACGCAGTCAGAATTCACTTTCATCAAACAGCACCAGCAATTAGCAATCATTTCATAGAGCGATGATCCTGAGACAAGCTCGGAACAAAACAAAAAAGATCATCAACAGGCCGCGTAATCTTTTTCAACGTTTGAACTTTTGCACTGCGATATAGAGAAAGAGCGGGCGAGAGAGAGAGAGAGAGAGAGAGCAACCAATGAGCTTATGTACATTTAAAATGCAAATTTCAGCAAATTCATCTTTAATGTTTAGTTTTTACATTGACAAATTATGTAAATGATATGGCGAATGCCAAACATTTTATGGTCGTGTTGATTTTAATGTTTTTCACATGTCGCTCGATCGATATAAATCTTTTCTTTAAGAGCCAGTGATCAAAAGAGTAGTTCAAACAGAATATGAATTCGGCCTTTTCTTCGCTAAACGTTTATTGCTTACCGCAACGACCATTTTTTTTCCTTCTCTTGCAATAAATTCGCAAATGTGATAATCATATGGATGTTGCGGGATGGTAATCAATGAAGAAAAAAACACAAAACTGTCCATGTCTGCGGGAAGAACCAAAATTAGCTCAATCGATGAATTCTCGGCCACAAATAAAACTCAATTAATCATATCGAAGGAACCCTCAATTAGATAAATTAAATTTTTATGTTTCGGTTTTTTTCATCTTCTTTCTCGCCAAGCGCTGCGTCTTTGGCCCAGCACGTATGAGTTTCTCGCGTAACGATTATTGAAATGGTCGTTGCAATAACCAACGCTGTTGTTGCTGCTGCACGCGTCGTTCTCTTCAATCTATCAATTACTCAGTTTGTAGTGGATAACAAGAAGAATGGAGAAAAAACCAAGTTATGGTTATTCTGAACCGCATTTCCATTGAAACAAAAAAAAATTGCCACTGTCGAAAGACAATGTGCGAAAAAGTTGGCCAATTTTAGGCTTTTTTATTACGAATGAACGCAATTTGCTGCAAGCTGTATAAACCATTATTTGTTCCGGTCCAAATTATCAGTTTACATGTCGTGGTCCTCTTCTCACTTGTTTTTTTTTGTACAGAAGCCATTCAATGGGACTACAGTCGATGGAGGTCATTGATTTATTTGCTTCAAATTATGGATTACGTGTGAATGCATTGATTTTTCCACAAACTCGGCCTGAACGGGCAATTCATCAATCCAACGAACTCACCAAATTCGCTTGAACGAGAAGAAAAAAAAACGTTTCACATTTCTCGTGAAGACTGCGTCGGCATCTGGATACTTGTTGAAATATGATTGATTTGCTGTTGGTTGAGCGAGACGCGTGAATGCAATTGATGATTAACATATCAAATTCTGTCAAAATGACAAATTGCACGCTCAATCGGAGCGAGAAACTTGATATCTGTTTGGTATGAGCTGCCAGTCACGAAACCTCACACTCGTCTCCTATCGCCTTTATTTTCGCCATTCTCAAAATAGCTCATCTTAAACAGCGCGTTTGCACTGTGCCGTCTTCTTCTACTTAATTTTTTCAATCCACATAAAATGATTTATCACATTTTCATTGAGTATTTTGTTTGTTTCAGCTTCTTTTCGAATAGCCCACTCTCGTCAATGCGGAACGAATCTCCAGAGTGAATAGGACACATTACCAGAAACGAAACGAGCTGCCATTGAAACGAAGAAATTTGATTGGATGTAAAAGAGCCGAAGGAAAAAGAACTAAAGCCAAACGTTTTTATCGCAACGGGACCAACTAATCAACGTCGGAACGAACAACTGCCAATGTGCCATTTCATCGATAAATTTGTGCATAGCTTTTAAGGAAGGAACGAATACGACGAAGAAAAAAGTGTTTGCGACAAACACACACACAAAAGGAAGAAACGAAATTCCACTGCCAATCTTAATAGAAAAATTTTGAAATCCCGAAAAGTTCTTTTTTCGTGGATTGTTTTTTGCTTAGAAAATACAAACAAAAATACACAGAATAATAAATCAAACAAAATGACAACGCGATCAAGACAGAAATTATCGTCAATATTGGCTGTATTCAGCATAGTTGCGTTGCTATTATTATTATTATTTGTGTGGACGGCCGTACGAAATGGAGTATTTTCGAATGCCAACGAAAATGGCTCATACCGATGGAGACCGATCGATACGAGCGATTCGTCAACATTATTGCCATTGGACGAACATTCAACGCATCATCATTCACACGGACATCATCACGCTCCACATCATCATCACCATCATCAACACAATGAGTCAACGACATCACATGGTAAGGTCGCCAGACACATTCGTTACTCTTTTCCGCCCATCCATCCCCTTCGTTTCCTTTTGTCATTCTCACTTCGAAAATTCCCGACTGTCTACAGCAATCAGCACAAAAACAAGAGAACTTAGAACTCAATTTGAAGCGACAAAAGCATTGAATTTGCACACACATATGCACTGCACATGGATACACACAGTAGCGACACTTGGTTTAATTGGAATTGAAATTGAATCGGTTTAGATTTCATATTCAATGTCGAAATTCACTTGAACACGCGCTCATGTTGAATCATCTTTATTCAATAGCTATTCATACCATCCAACTACTTCAATCGCTTTGAAATCGTTGCTTTGTTGCTTTTTTTTTATTCCGTTTCTTATTCGGAATTTTATGACTCTCGATGATGCCATTCTGTTTCAGTTTGCATATTTTATTACATGGGAGTTTAACGACATTAATTTCCCTATTAATTCATATTCATAAATGGTGAGGTTTGGCACACACCAAAAAACGAAATTTACGAACCCAACGTCCAATTCTGTGCACACAGCCATTAAAGCAAGAATAAATGACGAGTATAAAAATTAAAACGTCAGAAATTCGTTTGAAATTCAAAGTTAGTTGTTCATTCAGCAGCAGCAACAGCAGGCCCGAAAGGAAGAGAGAGAGAGAGAGAGAGAGAGAGAGAGAGAAATAAACCACTCGCACACAGTTACCACAGTCTCGACGCGGTTAATGAAAATATTGCCGGTTGTGAAGCAGTTAACTTCTTTTCGCTTGAGAGATTTTTATTCGATGAAATTGGTTTTTAATAGATTTAATGCCGAAAATCAATCACCGGGTCTCTGTGCGCTGCTGATCTGTCTCTCTTGTGTGTCTGTGTGTCACGATGTCGAGCCACGCATAGCCGTCCGATATCTGACATGCAAAACGCATTCTTTTCGTTCTCATTTCGTTTGATGTACCAAATTTGAATACGCCGACACGATGTGTGCGTGTTTCTCGATCGAAAACAAAGGTCGATGCCATTCAATCGACACAAATGAAATTCGTATTTGTTTTGGCAACAAATGTCATGCATCAAACATCCGTCTCCCGTCTGAATACCGAATGAAAGGAAACAGTGTTATTTTTGTTTCAATTTACAATTGACATCGTGAGATTTTTTTTCCTTTCATCAATGTTTGTTCCTTAACCTGAATACAAGACCGCACAGAAAATGGTTGGGATACAAATGTCAATTGCTAGTAGCAACTTGTTATTGAACAGCTTCATTACGTTTTCATTAGAACTCTAGGACTTAGATCGCATATCGTGCGTAGATGGAATAAAAGATATGAAAAACATATAATTTTACGCAGTACAAGCCATATCTTGTACTTTCTAATCAAGTCTTATCTCCTACTTCTGATATAATGTAACCAGCGATCCGGTTTCATCGTATTCATTTATAGAAATGATAAGGAAATCCAAATGAAAGATGTATTCATTTGCCTCCAGTAGCGAATTTATTCATCTGATAAAACACGCCGTTTCGATGTTTTGCGGGGGTTAGAAATATTGATTACATTAGAGCGACAGACCAGAGACGCAAAAGTTTTGTCTTAATCATAAACATTATCCATTCAATAGAATAAAGTCGTTCTAATACAATCCACTTGAACGTGAACTAATAACAATGTGGCTTTTTCGCATCATTCAAAGACACTCTTGGTATTGCTTGTCGGCAATTTTTCCCCATTTATTCCAATCAGATTAATGATTTCCATGCGAATTCAAAGCTTTGATCAACTTACATTTGCACAGCGGATGTGAATTCAAAAAGAAATTGTTTCGAAGAATATTCGAATGTGAAGGAAATGTGAAGGCCCAAAATTGTGCAGCATAATCATTAAGTGCAAACGCAAACGCAAACGCATGTTTTCGGCATTAACATACAAACGCACATTGTTTCACTATACTCGAAATGAATTACAATATTAATCAAATAAATGTGAGTCGGGTCCGCTATTGGACCTATGCCAATTTCGCATAAGTACGCATTCGACGTTCCGCTGCTCAGCACTATGGGAAGCAATACACACTCGCACGAACGAACGGGGAAAAAATACTATTCAAACGATTTTTTCCCGTTTGCAACTTTTTTTTTTACAGGTGGGCGGAGTAAGAGAGTATAATTCATACTCCTACTCCTACTCCCATACAAACGGAAAATGAGTATGTCTCGACATACTCTCATACTCATAAATACTCTTTGAGTATGAGAGTATATACTCAGAGTATATACTCTTTGATTTTGAGTATGTCTCGACCTACTCATTTTTTACCCAAAGAGTAACTCTACACTTACTCTTTTCCCTACTCTTTTTCATACTCTTT
>NW_022595244.1:7402299-7421203 GCF_009176505.1 Sitodiplosis mosellana
ATACTCTTTTTCCTACTCATTTGAGTATGTCTCGACATACTCATTTTCAATTTTTTTTCTCCTCAGAAAAAGTTATATATCCTTTATATATTTTTCTGAGGGAGGGAAAACGAGTGAGTAAGTGTAGAGTTACTCTTTGGGTAAAAACTAAGTATGTCGATACATACTCCAATGAGTATGAAAAAGAGTATGAAAAAGAGTAGGAAAAAGAGTAGGTGTAGAGTTACTCTTTGGGTAAAAAATGAGTAGGTCGAGACATACTCCAATGAGTATGAAAAAGAGTATGAAAAAGAGTAGGAAAAAGAGTAGGTGTAGAGTTACTCTTTGGGTAAAAAATGAGTATGTCGAGACATACTCAAATGAGTAGGAGAAAGAGTATGAAAAAGAGTAGGGAAAAGAGTAAGTGTAGAGTTACTCTTTGGGTAAAAAATGAGTAGGTCGAGACATACTCAAAATCAAAGAGTATATACTCTGAGTATATACTCTCATACTCAAAGAGTATCTATGAGTATGAGAGTATGTCGAGACATACTCATTTTCAAAATGAGTGAGTATGAGAGTATATACTCGCGAATTCGCCCACCTGTATTTTTTTTCCTTCAGACATTTGGTTGACTTTTTTGTGCTCTCTCTCTCTCCCTCTCTCCTTCTCTCCCTCTATGTGTTTGTGTGTGTTTCGATTTATTCCGCTTGATTTTGCCAATATTTATTTTTAGGCGCCGGATGAATGTTTGATACGTGTATATATTTCTGTGGCTGTTTTTTTTCTCTCTTCTTCTTCTGCTTCTTTTGCGTATACTTAAATGAGTAATCGAATCGAATGTTGAACATGTCTAGCTCGTGCGAATAAACCGAACGTGCATTTTTAAATTCAAATTATTTTAAACGAGAAAAGAAACAAATTAAGCAAATTATTCTAATGAATATTTTTTCCTTTTTCTGATTTGAGAGAATTAAAGGAATAATTTGTAATTTACAGTCCTTGATTTACACTTCCTATTTGGCTGATTTTCGCAGATAAGTGCTAAATATATAGACAAATCTTCTTAATTTATTTGATTCTCTTTTGATTCCCTCGTGTTTTTCCCTCTCTCGCGAAATTCGAATTAGCACTATCAACGAAGCTAATTTTACCGAGCTATCGCTCAGCTGGATGCAACCGATTAGGCAGGTTATACCTACTATTCTATAATTGAAATACATTTTCTGCTCGATTGCCTATAGACACACGACGAAATAGCAACAATTCGTTCGGCCGGCACAATTCACCTAGTTTTGCGGGTTGCTGTGTACGCATTTGGGTACGTCTCTGATTTATCTGCTTGTGAATACAAATGACGTCGAAGCATTTCTTATCTCTCGCAACCGGCGTTTTTGTTCAGCGTCATCTTTTTTTTTGAAACAAACGAATGAACAAACGAATGAACAAACGAAACGAACTCTGTTCCCATCGTGCGTCTGTTGTCTACACATGCAAATGTGTGTATTTATACTTTGGTGAGTGAGCATATTCAATTCTTAACATAATTCGACGATATTTTAGTCTAAATATCAAGATTTACGAGGCGCTAAGAGAATCCATTTGTTTATATCTCATAGCACGAAAGCCTTTGCCATTTTCACATACACCGTGGAGAGGAAACCGAAGTTAAAAAGTTGTGAGAAATTTCATATGGTATTTTTATCGTCACGAGGGTTTTTTTTCGACATTTTCTCACATTTAAATCAAATCTTCAAGCCTCTAATTTTGTGTTAGTAGATTTCCAAAGTGGAAACTAGTTTGGATCGGACGTCCAACAATTTCTGAGAAACTTCAAAAAATTAAATCGATCGTCATTACAAAGTGTATCACATTTCACAAAGAAACTCTTTCGAAAATAGAATCCTTTGATAGTGATCCGCTCTCTCTCACATACTATTTTTTGCCATAGTTACAATCGGAAGATGTTAAACGAAAACAAATAAATTCCTGGTCGTGGGAATCGCTGTGGGAAAATTGAAGAATGCCTCTGATGAGATAGAAAAATTGTGTGTGTGTGTGTGTGTAAAATTAAATGGTCTTGTTAAAACCAAATTCATTTTCAATCAAATCGACTGTTTTATCCGAGAGAGTGATAGAAAAAGTGGCCAAAACTCGATTACTATCCAGCCGGAATGTGTTTGCTTCTATGTGTAAATAATATTCTATAAATGTAATACAAATGTGTAAACAAATCCGTTTTTCTCGGCGGATACATCAAAGCCAACCTAATCGATCCATGCGTGTTGTTGATTACCTCTGCGGCATGATTTGCTTATAATTCTTTATCTTTAATCAAATTATTCCCACTTAATCCGTTTTTTTCGTATTTAATCGGTTTTTTTCTTAAAAATTCAATCATAGAAACGAATACCTACTTCAAAAACGAGTTCACTGACACATTCGCTTCAGACCGCAGGAAAAAAATGCTTAAAATTATGATCATAATCTCTTTCAAAGTAATACTTATGAAACAGAGATAATGTCGCGCCGAAAACCGACACACTTGCAAAACGCTTATATTTCAAGCATGATTTTCTGGTGTCGTTGTCTTGCAAAAGTGGTCTAACTTTCGAAAATGCCTCTCCTTGTATTTAAAACATTGCAATTTTGTTTTATTTATAACAGAAACAAAAAATAAATAAAAAAGTGTATTTTTGGGTCGAAATAGCATGCTGTCGTTTAGTGCGATGATTTCAACCTTAGTTTTAATATGATTTTTCTGTGTCTGTTTAGAATTTTCTTTATTTATATATCCAATTCGCTTTTTTGTTCCGTTTCGTTCAACGAAATGGCGAAAATCAAAACAAACGGAGCATATTAATGAGCAAGAATGAGCTCTGGTGATGGCGATACGAATTGAACACGCGCCGTATTCACACTGTTTAGTCACAGATCGTGGCGCGTAGAACGAACGAAAGAAAAAAAATTGAAGAATGTGCGCGCTCACCAATGGCTTGCGAAATGCACACATCATAAATATTCGCTAAATTTTGTGCGAAACAACATAAAACCAGAAAATGCTCAAACAATTTCGTCGTCCAAGTTTTTTTTTCTCTCTATCTCTCGTCAAATGCGCGTGTTTCTAACGTATTTCCTCTTCGCGCTAATCCACCACCTTCAGCCGGATCTCAAAATACATCACTTTATTTACAAATTCAAGTGCGAGCACTAATTTTATGAAATTATTCGTTTGGTGCGGCCAAAACAATATTTCATTTGTTTGGAGTTTAGAGCATTCGAATGGATGACGCGATAGCATAACAAAGACATAAAATTAGAATCGATCCGTCCAAAACCACTCGTCGTATATTTGTGTTTTTTCCCTTTTAATTAATTAAGTGAGAGAATATCTTCTCCCTCACTCTTTCTATCGATATATCGATGAGTTCAAGGTGAATCAGTTGCCAATCGCGCATAAACATTCGAGTTCCATAACAAAAGCCGAATTTTTTTTAATGCAAAATGCTTCACTGAGGTTCGTTTCGTTTCGTTTGGGTGGGTGTTTTGCATTTGACATCAAGCACATGGAACGACTCGATTCCCCCCAAAAAAGTAAACATGCGTTGAAACGAAATCTATTCCGTATTCAAGGTTGATTTGCGCCAATGTTTACGCAGTGCAGAGCGCGCATTGCATCGTTTTTCGGAACTGATGCCAATCAGCCTTATCTAAACTATCGTCGTCGAGCTTCAGAATTGCTCTACATTCGAATTGGTCAAGAAAACGGCCACAGCCACACGAGAGTGAGAAATAATGCAATGTGGGCATATTGTGTGCAGTCGTCCCATACGTTGATGCCCCAAACGAGAGTGAAAAGAGTGCGACTGTAGGTGTGAATGAATCGCAATTTTTTGTATGGCCTTTTGAATGTTTTGAAAGCCATAAACATAAACACAAATGACAATTTATGACGAAGTGGCACAACTGCAAGCGTCTCCAATGTTTTTGAGATTATTCAGATGAAGACGTTCAAATACAACTTGTTCAGTTAAATAACGTTGCCATGTGTAGGTTCCTCTCCACTTGAGCATAGTCTAATTTCCTAAATTAAGATTTAAATATCGTTCGTCGATGTGTGTGTATGTGTTTTTTTTCTCGTGCTCCAAGGTCGGTTTAGTTTTGTTGTCTAGTTTTTTTCTGCGAAATGATTCGCTTACAACTAATCTCGCGTCTAAATTTGAAATTAAATGATGCTCCACTTGATACAGACCTAATAAAAACCAATTATCAATAAACAACACGAGAATAATTGTAGCTACTCACTCACTCGATGTCGATTTAACATTTAAGAGCCTAGTCAAAGAAGAAGAAGAAGGAAAAAAAAAATCGATTTCGTTGTTTGACCAGAGTCGAAAAGCCAATTGTGTAGACTGACTGGAACTACAACGAGTGGGACTTGAAAAATGGTTGTTCGCACGGTTAGCAACGGCACGATATCTGGCATTTACATCTGTTTTGAACCAAAAAGCACATACACAACACATCACAGAAAAGGAAAGAGAGACAAAAGCGCAAGCAATATTGAGATTTTTGTTTGTAGCTAATTGAAACGGAATTATGTAATTGAAACGAGATTTTCAAACGATTTAGATTCTTTTCATGATTTTGTTCGTTATTTTTTTTCCTCGTTCGCTTTGCGTTTGATGCAAAAATGGCGATCGCTGTTATATTACTTCATAATTAATCCGAAGAGAGTGTATGCAGTCCATAATAATCCATTTGCCGTTTCGGCCCAATCGCATTAAACCTCTTCTATTTCGATCTACAAAGTATTCTACACACACATACACCAATCCGAAAAAAATAACATTCCGTTGACCCGAATAGAGGCTCTCATCAATTAAAATAAAATTTATGGGATTTTTCGTTACTAATTCAATATGATTTACCGGTGGATCGATGCGAATTGTTGACATAGAAACAAGAAATAACGGAATTGCATCTCGCACAAAGCCCATTTGGCTTTGGCCTGACTTTCGGCTCAGCTTGGCTTGGCTCAGTTTAGCCGATAAATTTTCTTTTTACGACTAAAGTGACGGCACATTCACAGCCCGATGAAAACAAATAGACAATTAAAATAATGGCTTCAAACCGAATAAAATCATGTAATGGCTTTTCGGCCAAATGCATCAAGGCATTTATGCAATAAACCTGAAAATTTGTGCTGCAACTGAAATGTAAAATGTGCAACATTTCAGTAAGTGCATCAGCTATAACAATAAAGGGAGAAAAGACTATATCTATTTTCAAGGAAAATTAACGATGTTTAGTTGTGGCGATGGGCCTAAATGTATCTTCGGCATTAGTCAGGCTGACGCATTGCAATGTTTTATCGCAATGAAGCGAAAATGAATCGACGTGATGCGGTAAATGTAATGACCCTGGTCAACAAGAGAATTCTTAAGCTAAATGAGATTGTAAATTCCACAGTTCAACGGATCGTCGTTGTCTTGTCTGGCGCATCGGCCCTTCTGTCGACAAGTTAACAAAGAAACGCTTGTAATGATAGTGTTTATTTCATGTCCGCTCATTTGATGGCATTCATTTACGATTGAGTGCATTGATTTTGTATCAACGAAACGGCTCAAGACATTGATCTCAAGCCAAAAGATTTGTAGACATTTAGAGCCTAATAAATTGAGTATGTTTATTGTCGTGCAGCGCCTGCTTCAAATCACTTTGATCACTTTGGTTGATGGTTCACTGCATGACGGTAACGGACTGCTATAAAATCAAACAATGTTTTGTTTTAATATTGTGAATAGAGTAACGGGCCAGCCCGAGCTGGCACAAAAAAAAAATCAGCATCGAATTGACGTAAACTAGAGTCGAACGGTCGAAAAATGATGATAATGTTTGTGATTGGAAATTGTTGAAAATAATTGCTTATTGGCGCAATGGCTTTGCGATTTGCCTCGTTTGATTGGTTGCATTTGCATACGCGCTTGTGTTTATTTCGATGTTTGATTCATGGTGCCTTTCCAATTGGAATCATAACAATTGATTGGCGGCTCCGTTTTTCGCAATTGCCAGCAATTTTAAATGAAATAGAATTGTGTTGGCACCTTCACTGATGGCTTCATTGAATATTCGCTCGCATGGCTTCATCCCTGTGCGCAATGACATTGATCATTGTTAACTCGCGCGCCTAATCATCGATGCGAACGCCTGTTGCCAATATCAACGGCAACGCGCAGAATAGTTTCATTGATTTTATTATTGTTATATTGAAAATGAATAACGCCGGTCACGTGTATGCAATTTCTGTCATACAAAAATGGACAATTTCGATTAAATCCATTCGAAACGTGCCAAAGATGACGATTTCAACGGCGCGTAATTCAAGCGAGAGGAACAAGGCGCAGAGGTGATAAAATGATTTGCATATAATGTGAATTGCCTTGCCATTTCATTTTCGAAGTCACAGTGCGACACGAGCACGCGTAGGTGCACATTGAACTTTTTTTGCTTCAATTAGCTAGTCTTTGATTCGATTTGGATACAAGAGAGCATTTTGCACAATACAAACATTAAAGCGATCGTTTCAGGTTTGAGCATTTTACATTAAAGCATGTGTGTATGTGTCTATTGTTCTGATTTTTTATATTATCGATTCAATTATGGACGCAAATAGATGAGTGTTGCCCATATAAAGTATATACAAACCAAAATGCGCAACCATTGGGTGACAACAACAAAATCCACACCGAGTGTAATGATAGCAACGACACATTTCATACTGAATCTCATTCACGCAACCAATTCAACGGCACACAAATCGATTACTATTTTCAGTTAGATCTCGCATAGATCACGCCGTAATAATGACTCTGGTTTGACATTACAAGTTCAATTTACAATAAGATTGCTCGATACGTTTGCCGCAATTTGCATTCGGTGTGGTTTTTGAATGCGTTCGCTTTTTTTCGTTTTCTCTCTCTCTCTCTCTCTCTCTCTCTCTCTCTCTCTCTCTCTCTCTCGTTTAACAAATGTATGCAAATTATATCCGTTGCAAATGTGATAATTTATATCTTGCTGTCTCCATCGAAAACGGCGATAAATCATACAACGAAAAAGAAAAATGCGAAATACCAGTGGTATAAGGAAGATGATGCGAGAAAAAACGGTAATTCAATTAATGGTACTTTTTTTCGCCGACCGAAAGGCAAATGCGAAGCGTTTGCATCATTTAAGCACCGTTATTTAATCAACAAGAAACATTTCCGTACTCACTGAACAATTAATTTGATCTGAACGATGATGATCACTTTTTTTTATGCATGTGGGTATGTGAGTGTTTGAGAGTTCACCAGAAAGGTATGAATCAAAGAAGAATAATAGTAATAACAGCAGCTCGATTTCAGTGCAACATATTATACCAAGTAAAATGGATTTTGAAAGACAACACACCAACTGAATGGAGAAATATTCTCGAGTTACAAGAGTCACGCGTAAACACAATCAAACCGTCTGTGGAAGCACCAAAAAATCTCCGTCGGAATCCAAATGAGATACCGCAGAAACAGAGACAAATTTACCGACCCAAGACAATGGGTGTGATGTGCTTCTTTTCGTTTGAGATGCTCTCCGATTACCGTTTAACATGTCAATCGGTTTCACTCAGCTGCATATATTTACATCGTCATTGTCGAGACGAACAAATAAAACTCTCCAATAAACAAAAAAACACATTTTGTTTTTGTTATTTGTTTTCCATGGGTCTCATTTGTTTTCGTTTAACTTCTGGTGCTCGTCATTTTTATTCGTTCTTGCTACTTAACGTTGCCCGTTTTTTTGTTCTGCTGCTTTTGCCGTTATTGCAATCTTACAAGTTTCAAAGGTGCAAACTTATTTTACGGTTCTGAAAACAACAAAAATCGAGCCCACAAGAACGAAAAAAAACGCTCACAAAACATTGCGTAAGTTGAGTGTCATGCAACAATCTTGCCTTGAGGCAAAATGCTTCCGTTAACAAAAACGAATTTTCGAGTTTGATGCACTTGAGTGTGACGTTACAAATTGTCTGGTCGGTTTAAATGCCAGCGCATAAATCAACCATTGCCAATGAACTGATGCATCGTCGACATACGACCGATTCGTTGTTTGTTCCTTTTAAAAATTGCGATCAAAATTGATCATTTGCCAAAAATGTTATGTGCCCAACAAGCGCAGTTCACAAGATTTTTATCGACGAATTATAATAAACATTTGTTTTGTGCGATGAGATTTAAGGCGTTCGCCTGGTTTCTTCGGAAAAGAATGCGCGCGCGATTCAGTTTCGTTAGAATTCTGATATTTTGTTTCTTCAAAAGAGACAAGAATACCGGTCGTGAATGTGTGTGTGTATGTGTGTCGAAGGCACACAAACAACGGTCGAGTACATCGATCTCGTGAGGCCAATGCACTTTTTACTCCTTCATTCGCTGCAATGCACGCGGCTCTGTCTTTTTGAACTCCAGAACTGTTTTAATATAAACATGTTCGTCTCTCTCTCTCTCTCACTCGCTATTTCTCTCGCTCTCTTGTGTACAAATATAAAAAAATGAAGAATAATTTTTTTCCATGCTAAGAATTTATATGTGTAAAGAAAAGTAAAATCCATGCACCGAATGGTGAAAGAAGAATTGTATTTAAAAATGTTAATTTATGCTTTTACGAAAGAAAGAGATGGTGCATCTCGATCGTCTTTTATTTTCAAAGTCAAAACGTTCAATTGTTCAAGAGACACAACAAAAGGAACAACTGTACTGTGTGGTGGCGGCACACAAAGGCGCACATTCTTCGGGTTTCGGCTCTTCTAAACGAACGAAAGAAAAATCATTGTTCAATGCACTCGATTGGACTCGGATGCAGCGCAAGATTCAAATAAGCCCAGCTTCAACTTTGTCGACGCGACATTTCTGTGATCGCACAACATTTATCTCTAGCATAATCGCCGCTTTGCGATTGCAATTGAATGCATTTTAAATGCAGTGTTTAGTCTTTGAACTTGAGTGCATCTTCACATGGACGGTAAGCACGATCAAACAATTGAAGTGAACAATGAAAAACACACTGAGTCGAATTCAACCCATTGAAATTCAATTCATCTCAATTGACTATCAAAATAGGCAAGTTTTTTTTTACTATTCACTTCATTGAAAAATTTGCGTTAAAAGGAGATTTAAATCTGGCATCAACACCTGTAGAAAATAAATTTGGATTCAATGACAGTAAAATTTACGTGCTCGATCTATAAAAAAATCACGACACTGAATTGGGGCAGTGTATAGACATTGTGTGATGTAGACATTGAGTCGTCGCTACCTCAAACGCCAACACATCCTTTTCAACTCGATAGATTGATAGACAATTAGACTCCAATTTTGACGGTTCTACGTTCTCAATCTCATTATAATTGAATTAACGCTTGTTGCTCACCAGCAACACCACCAATCAATAATTTGGATCAAAATATTATAGTCCAAAACGAAATGAATGATCGAATTTAATGTTGAATTCCCTAAATCAGCGTTCATCATAATTCAATCGACCCACCACACCTGTAAACCGTAATTTATTCAAATCTAAACTTTTATTGCCATCCGCACCGCAAATGGAAACCGTCGACAACGAAAGAGGCGTTGAAACTAAAATTAGTTCTGAATAAATTACGCATGGATTTTGGTCATAAGTCTTATCTTGACCATAACATACACAGAAAATCAGCTCATTTTAAACGTTTTGAAGATTACATGTGTCAAATGTGTACTAAATCAAAAACATGCACGTTTCAGTCAAAGTCGATGCTGCCGCCTGGGAATGCTCACCGCTCGAGTGATAGGCAATCTCAACGTATAAATAACTCGATGTTTAATATGACTTTTGATCAAAATCAAGTAATAAATGTGCCAAACAACACACATTTCGGTTTAAACTGCTTTTTTGCTGTGGTTTTTTCGGTGACCGCACTCTTGAGAATCTTGTTTATTTTTTTTTTTTTTTTGAGTGATTTGTGTGTTTTCATCGGATATAATTTCAACGTTGAAACATTCATGTCAATAAATTAACATGGATTATTTAAAGAATTTTCTAGCGGTTCGTACCTTTTATTTCGCAAACTTCATCAAATGTAGAAAAAATTCCAATATTAAAATGATACCTTAAGATTTTATTCGGAGCATCACCTCAGAGCAGAAATAAAGTTCAATCTACTGCTATAAAAATGCCAAATATAAATGAAATTCCAATGAGTCAAATGTGCAATTCTAAATTTAAACTGTTGTGTCTAATGGCGGTTGATAAAAATACTCGTTCCCAGGTTTTTGCTGCCCAGGTTGGCGTGATTTATAGCAATTTCCATTTGTTAGCACCATCTTTATGATGCTCTATTAACAGAGATCAGTTACAATTCATTGCACAAAATTGCATTGGTTCTTGGGATTGACGACACAAGCTAATCAATTCTGTCCATCTGAATTATCATTATGTGCGCTCACATCATAAGAATGATATACTTTCGCCCCATAAAATGAATACAATGTAGAATGTGTTGTGTTGATTATAGATGGCCAGTTGAACCAGTTTGATGGCCGCAGGGAACCATATTTAATTAAGAAGATGAAACAGCTGCCGAGAAAAATCAATTAAATAGCACCTAGACCGAGGTGTGCGAGCGCAAGCACTCATTTTTTATATGTGCAGCCCGTCGTAATTGCCATTTATAGTTAATATTCAATCAAAGTAAATTATATGGTGTTGGAAATGGGTGAAAATCTCACACGCGGCAACCTATTATGCACCAGCAAACCAGCTCCAAGTAAATATGTGATGAAACGTATAATTTCTGTCTTTTGCAGACATTTAACGATTGCCAGCGCGCCGATTCTCTTCATATATCTACTCTGATTTTAATTATTGTTGTTATTCATTCAACACAGAGGAAAAGAATAGCATTTCTATATATCGTTAAACGTGCGCACACGATCAGATTACAGGCCAATTCATTGCAAATTATTACACACGGAATTGCCGTTTGTGACATTTCGTTTGTCTGCTTGTGCATTCTCTGAATCTTAAATGCATTCTACCTAAGTTGATTCGTTGCAGTCGATTTTAAGTCCGTTTACATATATAATGCGCGATGAAATTGAAAACTGTCGGCTGTTTTTGTTTTCTTCTTCTTTCAATTTAAAATTGAGATGGTTTTGTTCCTTTATGCTGCTGCGGTGGGTTGATTGCGATGAGAACGAAATTATCTTCTATGAGTTGCATTCAGAATTTTTCACGCGAACAGATGAGATATTTTGGACACATATATATCAACTGTCATTGAAATTCGCTCGAAATTGTGGCCGCAATTTTTGTTGTGGCTTTCGTTTTAAAAATACCACTCACGTTTCATTTTCTCTTTCTCTTCCTCCCTCTCACTCCCTCTGCGTGTATAAGAATTCACGGAATCAGATAACCATTTTTCGCAATTCAAAGGAAAGTTGATGAGCGAATTAAATGATGAGCAAAATCAATTGTTCACTTTGGTATTCTCTTGTAACAACTCTTTTAATCTATGGAGTCGTATCTTTAAACTGATTTGCAAGCCAACAACGGATTGATTTTTTTTCCCAATATAGATTTTGTTGGATTCTTTCTATTTTTCCTTACATAACAGCACGCAGTCAAGCAAAATGCAAAAAAATGCCTTGATCGCAATCGATCGCACGGTATGACAAACAAAACAGGTTCTACATGCTGACAAATTCGTGTTTGAATCCAACTGCGAGCGAAGAACAAAGAAACATTGTGCATATTCCAAAGCAGCCGTATCCTAGTGCTTTTTTGTTTTGCCACGAACAGTTTAATACGCAATTTATTGTTTATTGCATCATGGCTTCGACGCATCGCTACATGAATTACATAAAGCCTTTTTCGGTTTGGTTCGCAGTCGCCAAATCAAAGTAGACAAGTTAATCGGATTCAAAAACCGAATAAATCTTAATTCATGCTCTCAAACAATGTAATGCTCATAATCGCAATCGACGACGTAGAATATAGAAAAAAAAACAACGGCTGTAAATACAATTCGCGTGTCGCCTGTCTTCTCCATTTCATTCATCATCGATTTGATGCAAAGCATACGTTTCGATTTTCGAGCGCAACAAATCAAACAGAAATTGAAAATGAACAAAAGTATTTCCCCATCTAGTCTAATATCTCTATTTGGATTGGATTTTTCGGAAAATTGCACAATTTCATGTTTTTCGAACGGTGCCGCTGTGACCCGTAATCAATTTCTCATCGTTAATGTTCTCAGCTTGCACAACGCTGCCGCAAAATAAACACTGAAATTAAGCAGAAAAAATTGTTCACAAAGTTATTTCCCATAGAATTTCTCTCTTTCTATCGCACTCGCACGCTCGCGCTGTATTTCCATTCAGCCATCACGTGCAAACATGTATAGATTAATGTACAAACTGATCGAGAGAGTATCGTTGCGATCGAAAACAAATGCTATTTTTGGTTTTTACCTCGTATTTTTTTTTTACGGTAAAAATGTCGATTTGCAGCCCACTGCATCGTTTCTCTCAAGAGACCTCGCCTTTGCGAATGGTATTTTCTAAGGCCGAAGATAAGCATCGTGAATGGAGCTACGAGATTCAGGTGTTGAAATGCATACGTATGCAAAGTGCTAGAACGATATCAGAACGAAAAGAAAGTGTTTAGGAAATTGATTCAATGTTATTCGGCCGCTGGCATTCGCATCGATGCTGCTGCTGTTGCTGCACTCCGTGTATACCACCAATTTTCGATCGTATCATCTTTTTTTCGCTCTTTCCGTTGCTAACATCTATTTTCTACTGCATCTTAGCAGCTTGATCACGTAACATTCTTTGTTTATTCGTTCTTGTCTCAAAAGTCGTGCAGCAGCAAGTAGCCAACATGCTGCTTCTCGCAGCCACTGCGCATAGTCCATAAATCAAAATATTGGCTGCGCTATACATTTGCCATTTTCGAATAAATATCTTGATCCGTGCGTCAGGACTGGAATTTAAGATTCAATTTCACGATAAACTTGTTTAATGGCTTAAGCTACTGTATCGCCATTGTTTCAACATCCTTTGCCACTCTTCGGACGAGGCATGTGTGTGTGTCTTTTTTTTCACAACATCTCATATCACATTTCAAGGGGGAGATTTGTCAGAAGACGACATAAATAACAACGAAGAAAAAAAAGATTTACCAACGCAGAACAAAGAGCTCAACATTTGAATGCGGTTGGGCTCGTGCATTCACTCTCATCATATTGCATCGAAATCAAAATCTAAATTCAAAGAATCCGTTTAAACATCGAGCATGAAATTTATGAGAGCTATTTAACGAGTTTACATTGAATTCCATTGTTCCATGACTACTTGAGAATGGAAATTGTCGTCTTAGCCTTGGCCATCACAAGGCTTTATCTACAAAAAATGTCCAACTAATCAGACTTTGTCGATTAACGAGCGATGATGGAAGACACACAGAGCACAAATGATTGCTCTGTGAAATCATAAATAATCAATGTAAGTACCAGGTTACTCTTGTCGCTTGTCGTACGCATTTTTCGATCGCAGCGACGTGGTCATGTACTCGCTCTCTCTCTCTCTCTCTCTCTGTATCGAATCAGTCAACGATACAATCGGACTTAACAATATGATTTTCAATAAATCATTTCTGAAACGTTGTCACGCATTTTCTGAACAGGCAAGCGATTGTTGTTGCGTCTCACTTACGCCTGGGTCGAAAATGGAAACTAAAAATCACGGAATATTTTCTGTGCTATATAGCGACGAAAATGGAAAGTGTACAACGATTGAAATGGAATTTATTACCCAGATTTTTCGAGCCATTCTTCAAGAAAGAGAAAAAAAAAACGTTAATGAATTGAAGAAAAGCGGACAAACGATGCGACCAAATCGACAAATAGGAACAGAATAGCGAAAAAAAGAACATTCAATGTGAAATCAAGACGCGTTCACGAAAAACTCGGCTACAACTGGAAACTGATCCATTTAAAAACTCATTAAGTTGTAATCGTCGCTTGAAATTAGTTCTTATCACTTGAGAGCCTCAAATGAAATCATTTCTGATTCATAAAAAAGTTTATTATTGTTCCATTTTGAGAGAAAAGCAATCGCTTTGATTCGATGAAAACAGTAAATTGACATAAAATTTGATTTCCATTTTTTATCTTGATCAATTTTCGATGCAGAAGCTAACAAGCTCTGCGAATCATCGTATAAAATTATCATTGAAACGAATATAACTATGTCCTTGGTCAGAGAGAAAAAGTAGAGCACACACGAGTTTACTATGAGCGTTTTAGAGCATCAAGATTGTCGAGGGTGAAAATTTTCCGAAAATCATTTACAAGGCATCGTTCGGCAATAAAATTCGAATTACAGTTTTACGACTTGAATCTCTTTATTATTTATTGCCTTATTTCGCGCCAGAAGACTCTCTCACTCTCTCTCACTCTCTATTGCTGTACTTTAGAGAGTGCACGCACTCTCTATTACTGTAATAGTTTCATTGAACTGTAATTAATTTTGTGAATAAATTTTTTCGAGTGGATTTTTGTTGGCGGTTCAATTCCGAGTGTGTGAGCTGTGCAAGCTGTGCAAGCTCGAAAGTTGTTTTCTTATTTGTTGTTGTCGGCGGTCGGTTGAGAAATGCACTTGTACGAGATGCAGTCACAATTGATTCAACAATGCATTTTCAATGTCATCGTCGACTATCGATCAATGACACCACCGCACATAAATTGATTATTTTCATAGACATGCCAATTGAATGAAAAATGTTAAGGCGATAAGAAAAACCGTACTGCCGCCACCATCAAGCAGGAAGAGTGTAATGTGTCGTGTGTTGTTAAATTAGCGCGATTCACCCATGCAAATTGCGGCGAGTACGATTCGCATGCCGACAATTCAAAGCACAACTGTGATCTATTTTAATTGTCACATCACAATAAATAATGTCATAAAATCAAGAGAGAAATATTAAAATCATTGTCGTACATGCGCCAGAAGCAATACCAGCTAGACTCCGGCAAACAAACAAAGAACATTATAAATAAAATAAATGATATGAAAAGAGACGGCGGAGAAGAAAACAAAACCGAGGCGCACACACAATGCTGAATATGCAGTTTGAACTATGACTGTGAGAAATGATTCACAAGATAATGCTCAATCATACGACACAGAGCGCGCGAGCGCGACAACAACTGCAATTTTTTTCTTCCACTTTTTCTTCCGTCTGTATGACTTATTGTTGTTGTTGGACGTGCAACGCACATTATTTTTCATTACGATTCACGCGCTTAATTGAAAAATGGCGTTTTATTCGCAGTTTACTTACGATTCTAATTGTCGTTACACTCAATTTAGTTTTGGGTTCACAAAAGTCGTTGTTCGCACTCGTGCCAGCCAACTTTTTCTTCTCTCAATCTCTCACTCACACTTTTTTTCCCGTTCGATGTGCCACAACAAAGATACACGCAATTAATTTTGATAAATTTACATGTAATGAACACGCGCTGCACAAATCCAAGCATATCCTCTTGTTCACCACCACATTTGGTGTAGATTTTTTTTGCTCGCCTTTATTGAAATTTATGCTCAGTTTCAAGACATTTCTGGGTGATTGTCATCCATATGGCCGAATACTAACCCATAAAATGCTAAAACATCTTTATTTGGCCAATTATAAAACAATTAATGGCTATCGTCCATATAACGCTCTCTTTGTCACCCAAATATAACTGGAATTAATTCGATTTATTCATACACACTCACAAAACTATCGAAACGCATCCATTTCGATTGGAAGGAAAGCCGCTTCGAGTGACTCGATCGAAATGCCATATCGAAATAATTCATACGAAATTAAGTCATATGGAAATGTTTATTAAAATTCCTTGGTGTCATCATAAATAGTGTGCTGTAGTGCTTATGAAATCACACTCGCCCCAATACACTATGATCGTATGCGGTTTTTTTTCTCGAAATGTTTGCACTGAATGAAATATTGCCATTCAAATGGTTAGAAGCGGTTACAAATTTATTTACATATTTAAATTGGCCGATAGAAAAGTGCATACGAATCAATTGGAAGCGATTAAATATTTCAAATTCAATGCTATGCGAACCAAATCGCACCGAACAGATAAAAAAAGAGTTGCAACTGCAAGCCATTTGATCGAAATGTGTACGGCAACGATATACAATATATCCGGTATAATCATAGATCAATGAGCAACAACAAAAAAACGTAAACAAGCTGCCGCATTTTTTTCCTCTTTTTTCCCATACGGCACTCTCACGAAAAACCGTATTCGATTTGCTCAAGTGGCGATTTGTCACGATTTATTTTGCGTTCGCTAGTGTGTGTGTGATTTCGATTCGTTTCGAAGGCGCTAAATTATAATTAATAGAAGCTACTGTCCAATTAAATTCACACTGAGCGACCAATTCTTTTTTTAGAGCGTATTCAAAATTGTTCGAAATTTTGTTGTTGTTGTTGTTTTCGAATGGCCGCATGAGCTAATAAAAAGTGCAATCAAGTCGAAATTAATGGCATTATTGCAGAATGGCCAAGTAACAGTGAGATGCTGAATGGTATATCGTAAAAGTTTCTATAGTTAAACACAACAGAAAAAGCGTAGAACGATGATGCCATTTTTTCTGTTACTAACTCTACAATGACCCATTCGACATGTGTGCAACTCAACCTACCAACTGGCCGAACATTTCTATTAAAGTACTTTCAACAGGTCAATGTGTTGGCGTTGTAACCGAAACATTGGCTTTCGCCGATTTACACGAACGAATTTTCGATGGAATTTCTATTTCGCGTAATCATACGCCGTTTGATGCGGTTGTTTTGAAGACCGGCACGTGAAGTATCCAACGAAATTTGCATAGTAAAGCGAGATCATACGGTTTATATGCCAAATGGTGTAGAATTAGCGCCATAAACTAAAAATAGCGTGCGCTTATGTTCATTGCAAAATAAAACTTTGAATCCATCGAAAAGTTCATCTCGTGATGCGATTCATTTCCAAAACAAATGTTGACTATAACACCGAATTTGGAGCACATCTTACGGTTTATTGATTCATCCTTCGTCTAAAGACGAATTTGTTTCCGTCAAGAACGTCAAATGAAAACAAAACACTTCAAGAGTTTTTATTCGACCAAAATGGAAGTTGTGAAATATAGTAGGATAGCAAATGAATTTGTTCCGACCAAAATTAGCGGAAAAGACCAAAAGTTAAATTAAAAAACCAAGGAAATAAAAATATTTTTCAATCGTCGAACAAATCGATGCAAATTCTGATTTAAATCGAATTCTTCGGGATTCGAGTGAGATTACCAATCGAATCGATTGGATTGGATCGAATATTTTGATCGAATATTGATTGTGTTGAGAGATCAAAGTGTTGTACAATTTGCCGGAAAATCAAGTTTACAGTGAATTGTAAGTAACAGTTAATCAAATGTCTTGGAAAAGCGTTTATTGCAAAGAAAATATCAGCGATCGGTTGAAAATACACATCATGATAGTTTGGGTATCACGGAGGAATAGTTTCTTTCTGCCGAATGTAGTAAAATAGTGGTAAAATGTGGGCCAAAGTAGTAAAACGCATGAGCTCAGTATCATTGGATTCTCCAGAGATGCAATAGCTATCCTATACTATAGTCGGAATAGTTACAAGTCTAATAATAATCGTTGTTTCTCGTCGACTTGCGTAATGCTTTCAGACATTTATTGAGATGCGATGCGATGCGATCATTGTACACAGTGTTCGCTCCATTCACAGTTTGGCAAAAATGAAAAACATATGCTGCGAACGTCAGATCAGATCGTTCTGTTCTGTATGTGACCAAAACCATTCGCGTTCGAAGATTTCAACAGCGCGAGCACACAATTATTATAAATCGATGCGATGGCGAGCGAGTGCGTAGCAGTTGCGGGTGTGAGCAACAGTTGAAAGGGAAGAAGAATATTTGATTTGGCATTGAGTTTTGGTGAAATCGCAATTTGTGTAACCAAAAACCAATATTAATCATACGGAAGTGTGTATGTGGCTTCAAATTACTATTTTCCTATTTAATATTTCATTCATATTTACTCTGCTTGGTTCTTGTGTTCTACGCGCGCGATTCATCGTCAATCCAATGAATACAAATGTTAATTTAATTGATTGCATGTGTTCGCCCTTTGGACTGGAATCTTGAACCATTCAGTAAATTTAAAATAATGCTTTTTTTTCAATTTAAAGCTCGACAATCGAATTTAAACCCGTTTTTCGTGTGTAATTTTTTTTGTTCGGTCCATTATCGAATTGTGAGTATTGTCATTCGAGCAATTAAATTAATCAAAAAATTATGCGACGAACACATTTGAATTACTCGTCAATCGCACGCAACCGCGCGCGATCGTATGACTCACAGATCGCTTTATTTTTGTACAGCAACCGACATATACTTTAATTTGGCAATGAACAGTCAGAATGATAGACAGGAATTCGAATAACTAAAGCAAACGGATGAAATAGACTCCGAAATTCCAGTTGTAAACGGTCATTTGTCGTACAATTACAACATCGATAAAAATTGATGTGAATTCGATAAATCGAAACATGCGCATAAATTTGTCGTTAAATTAAAAATATTGAGCACGGTTCGAGGGGCATTTATTATCCAATAAATAATGTAAAATTGCGTGTAAGACAACCGTTTTCCGCATACAAGATCACACTTCGATTGAATAACATTATATACTGGTTGCTCTGTGGTCTTTCTCTCTCTCTCTCTCTCTCTCTCTCTCTCTCTCTCTCTCTCTCTCTCTCTCTCTCTC
>NW_022595244.1:7421213-7700282 GCF_009176505.1 Sitodiplosis mosellana
CTCTCTCTCTCTCTCTCTCTCTCTCTCTCTCTCTCTCTCTCTCTCTCGGCATACGATTCAATCGCATTTATTTCTTCTTCTCCCGTATTTGATTTTCAAATTGAAATTTGCGTATATTTTAAGCCAAGATGCGAGGCGCTCGGAATTGCTTATTAAATCAAATAAATGGACAAAAATGTGTATGCGCCTAGATTTGACATGACAAACATTAGTATAGTATAATTCAGTGTTTTGTGGTTTCTGAAAATAAGACGAGAGACGCGAAGAGAGAAACAAAAATTAAACCAATCATTGTAACGAATGGAGATTATGCAAATGTTATGTGTGTCTTGATCATCGAACACACGCACTCTCCATTGCACAGACTCATATGGTCGTCGGTATCCATCAAAAATTAATGTAACTCCAACACGATATGACGCGCGAATTGACTATTTTTAATCGTCGAAATGCTGATGTGCTCAAAGTCATAAAATATTCATTATACTTCATTCGCAAATGTGTATTTTTGTACGAAGCCGACACAAAATAGCCGTCTTTAATTCAAGATCTTCAATGAACAAACTGAGAGTTGACTTCATAAATTTTTGTTTCTTTTTTGCTTTTTTCTTTTTTTTGCTTAGGTGGTAATTCAACCGAGTTTGAGGTGGGCTCATCGTCGACATCTTCATCAACGCATCATCATAATCATACAGCGAGCAAACAACTTCATGAAACGATTCCAGATGATGTCGATTTAACTGAAGTGGATCAACTCGTAAAACCATCTAAAGTCCATGTGCAACCTCTGCACGCCGATGATCTTCTCTACGAATCAACGAAATACGAACCAGGCGCAGGTCAGAAGCGAAAAAACAAGCTACACACATGCTTTGTGATAGAATAAAATTTCGAAAAATCCAAATGACTACAAAAATAATCTAAAGTGTTAAAAAATCGGCCGCATGCCAAAGCGGAAAAAACATATTTCACAAATTGTTGTTATGAGGCTAACAAAAAATAATGTGCTTTTCTTTGCCGCCAGAAAATAATCATAAAATGTTATTTTATACGCTCAAATTGCCAAAGAATAACAGTTAAAATTTTGAGATTTTTTTTTTTTCATTTAAAAAAATGTCTCTTTCGTTGACACATTTGTTGTTATGTTTCGCATAAAATAAATTTCATTTGTATCCCGTGTGACGTGATTTTTTGAACAAAAATCCGCGAAATTTTTACTTTTTTCAATTGTAGAAAAAAAAACGACATTTATTCGTAAAATTCGGAAACTGATTTTAATATACACAAAATGGATGTCATCAAATGTCATTAAATAATAATAAAACTAAATTCTTTGCAGATGTCGAAGGTAAAGTGCCGGAGCATCGTATAACTGGTCAATACCGTAACAAATCGAGCCGCATTTGGGATCCCCATCCACAATATCTCATCGATGCATTCGGTGTGCATTTGCATTTGATTTTGTATCAAGACAACGATTTTATTCCAAAACATCTGAAGGTAACTGGCTTTTGTTTTCTTTTGAAAACATAGACTGAAATGCTTAAACCACTACTAAACACCCAAACCAATCACTACAAAAAAAATGTTCTTATTTCTATTTCTCGCGCAGATTACACACGTTTGGAATAATTTTATGGAACGTAAAGTCGAAGATATTCGCGAGCACGAAGAATTACGCAATTGTTTTTATCGTGGACGCGTTCGAACGGATGATCGATCGGCGGTCGCTGTCTCGCTGTGCGATGGCATGGTAAGTGATAAACATTCATTTTGTGTTCGATTTCAATCATCCAACAACTTGTGGTGGTTTGTTAGAATAAGGAAAAAAACATGTGCTTGTTTTCAAATTGTCAATGGAAACGACGAAACTCTTTAATTATACTGAACTCTAAGTTCATGTTCACTTTCAAAAAGCCATTGCAAGGCTTTTCAAGCGATGTTTGTGTCTTGTATAGAGTTTTCGTTGGGTAACAATAAATAACGAGCGAAAAACATGATAAATTGAATAGAACGAAAACACACGACAAACGGCCCGCGTTGTTATTAATGGGCATGAATGCAAGTGCACTTCATTAGATTGCTGTCTAAAATTCGACAAATGATTCTTTTTGCGGTCAAAAAAAAGATACGAAATTCAAATCCCATTTCCAAATATTCTCATTTGGATAAATGTGTTTTTCATACGAAATTAAAATGATTGATGACCAAATTCAGTCATTGAAGTGACAAACGAGAATAAAAATGGTATTGGAAACTAATTGAATACATTGTATAGAAAATGAGTTCTGTGTGTGTAACCAATTAGAATGACGCGGAACTGTTTTTTTGACGTCAATTGAAAAGGGCCTAAGGCCTTTTAATGTTCCGAAAGCTTGTCTTAAGTATCGGTTTCATGTGTAGGTGATGTTCCGCTTTTCCAGTTTCACTCATACGATCGCGTCGCATCACGTCTCTCTCACTTGTTATGCAAATCGATGTTTGGGATTGTGTAAGCAGCATAATGTAAACAGTGATCGATATGCCATTCATTAGCGCTCGCGTGACGCTTGAAAATCGGCTTGTTTTCGTTATTGGTAGTCATTGATCTGTTATTGTTATGTGTCAAATGCAAATATCGCCTGTTGGAGAAAAAAACATTCAATAGCCAAACTGAACAGTGCACATACATAATGCCAAATGTAAACACTCAATAAAACATTAACGACACATTATGACTCGACTTCGAAAAAGTAGTACAACGACAGAGAAAAAAATCAGATTGAAACAAAAAGGCCTATTTACCCAGAGCGTGTTTGCGCTGATGTGGTCACATTTGTGGCCGTCGATTACGGCTGCGATACAATTTGTTCTTCGCACTAAATGAATCGGTTGCCATCGATTTTATGAATTGAAAACTTTTGCTGCCAGCGCTGCTGCTGCTGCCGCTGTTGTTGTTGTCAACTTGGAAATTATTTTGAATGAACCATCGAATGGCACAGGCACAAACAATCGCAAATGTGTGGTGACCCATTAAGCACCTATTGTCTGTAAAAATAATACGTTTTCTTTGTTTTACAATTGAAGTTTCGAGTTTTCATTCATCGCTTTGCCATTTAATTGAAAGACCTTTGCTGAATGACTTGAATTACGGCTTGTTCACTTATGTCGTTATTCAAATTCTTTGATTTAGATCAAATTCTTTCAGAAACTCCAATTCGTTAAAAAAAAAAACAAATCCTTTCGGAAATCTATTTCTTCGATTAATTCATTTTGAAAGTAGCAAATACTGTTTGATTTCGATCAAGACGTGCTTTGTTTTGACTCAATATCGGCACGTGTTGTCGAACAAGGTGCTGAAAACTATTTGCAAGTTGCGATGAAGTAATGAGCCATAAAAATTGGTCAGTGGGTGTATATGTATGTATCGCAAAAATAAAGCCGTCAATCGAGCTTGTTAGCGATGATGCCACGGATAAAGGTCAAAGTGTTTGGCAACGCCTAATGAAGATGTTGATTCGAATTTCGATGTTTGTTTCCCCTGATACAATAACCAAACTTGTATCAAATTACACATGAAATGTGGACAAACACGGTATTCAACAATTGCTTCGTGATTGAATTCCACGAAAAATTCTAAACGTTAAACGGTAACGATGAAAAATCAACGAATAAATGCAAAATAATGATTATGCAACTGCTTTTTGGAAGCAATCCGTAAATCGTGTTCGAATTGTGATGTTTTTGAACTTTTCTCTCCTTAAGCAAGATTCAAAGCAAAATGATGTACATTTAGTGAGTTCACAATTAAGCAACTACTTGCACTTTTTGCCAGCCTACCAATCATAAAACATGAAAAAAATCTCCTAAAAATAAACGATCGCTTCTGAAGACAGAACGTCTTTGTGACCCCATCTCCCTCACGTCGACATGCAAACAAACAGAACGACAGATTCAGTTGCAAATATAACGAAGTACAAACTCATGTGGCTGCGGTGATAGACAAATATTGACGCATTAAATAGCTACATAAATCAGGAAAAGAAATAAACAATTAAATGTGGAAGAAGTGTGTGTACTTTGATCATTTGAGATGACATAAATGCAAAATTGAATGAGAATGAAGGCAAAAAACGTGCTATCGATGTATTTGATACGGAAAAACAAGCCGAACATTTATGGTGTTAAATGATTTACAAAAACCGCATACAACAGCCGCATCACACACACACAAAAAAACCTATGCAAATATTTAAACATTTATAAATATGCATTCATAACACAAATACACCGCAAAAAAAAAACACGAGAAGCTAAGCTGTTAGATTTGAAAATGTAAATATTGACACAACGCTCAAGCATTCGAAACATTTTGCACACGAAAAACGAATTTCAAATCATGTGGAATACTAAAAAGGTTAATCATTCGCTCATTTTTATCGTCAATTCAATGTTTTGGTTTTTGACACGAAATTTCTGTGCTTCTATTTTTGCAGCGCGGTCATATTTACACTTCGTCCGGATCGTTTTTCATTCAACCAGTCGAGAAATACACGTTAGACAATCAGAATATTCTGCACAAAATAACACGAGAGAAACTACCGATCGATCAAGTGAGCATCGATACGTATCGCAACGGAAAGGTGTTGGTGGATGAAATCGGGCTGCATGAAGATGACGACGAAAAGATCGACGAAGACGATGAATTGAATCAGGAAATCGAAGATGAGCTCGATTCAAATGAGAGCATTTTGAGTGAAACAACAACCAACAATGGGACTGATAATTTGGACGCACCCATTGTTACTTGCACCTCGGAAGATGGAAAGAGTAAGTAGAGCTAGAGTATATTTTTGACTCTTTGACCTAAATGTAATCACATTATTTCCGCGTTGAACATTCAAAAAAAAATAAAACATTCAAACATCCGACCGTTAGTTCACAAATCGCCCAGATCGATTCGAAGAAAGCATTAAATCGGTTTTTTGCAGTCATCGAGACAAACTAGTCTAAATATAGGATGTTTTCAAAGCAAACCAGATGTGAGCAGTGGAGATAGAGAGCGTCCGTTTGAACTGTAGCCCAAATAAAAAAGCCGTATGGTTAGCAGCCGGCTTCAGTAAATCGATAATTATAATCACTAGAATGTTTTGATCGAAACGGGTTTTTTTAAAGTTTTGTTGCAATTCTTTTTCCTTGCAGCAACATTTCTCCGCTGTGTTGGTATTTGACATTTTGACTCACAGCACACGATGTTTTTGATGTTACAAAAAGAGAATTTCGATGGTTTTTGTGTGCATGCAGAAAGCGTGCATCTGCTTAACGTCAAACGGCATTTACTCGCCGGCTATTTTTAATTCTAAAGTCCATCAATCGATCATCGTACGGGATAAGTGCAATCAATGAATGCAATGCATGTAAAATCTATGGCCTTTGATTTAGAGCCGTTGCGATGTTGAAGCAATTTTAATGGACTGCAAAACTTACACGAGCCAATCTCGAAAAAAAATCGGTCTAAACATTCACTTTGATAAACACCAAAGGTTTAACTGACACAAAAGAACAACGTTGGTGAATTTGGTGCGAAAACTACAAATGAATTACATTTGTCAGTCTCACGCGCGCACGAAATCCAAACAAAGTGAACTTTTTGACTTTTTTCTGCTAATGAATAATGATCACAGCTGCTGTTGAACCGGCCGATGATTTCACTCTCGATCAAAAATCACGGGCTGACAAATGACACTCATCACAAAATTAACGAATTTCAATTGATACGAATCGACCGTCGAAAGAGGAACACACAAAACAAACCGATCGAATACGAATTCTACGAGAATGCGCGCTCAAAACACTAGACGAAGTGACAGAGAGAGAAAGAGAGAGAAAAAAAGCACAGACTTGATAAATAAACTTGATTTGAGTGGATCACCTTGCGAAATATTTCTGCTAATGTAACATTATTGTCACATTTTCTTTTAACACAGTTCTTTTTTTTCGTTGATGATGTTGTTTGTTGTTGCTGTGGCTTTTTTTCAGTATTGGGTTGTTGTTCTGTTTATGCCGGTTGATGAGATGATTTCAGGGTGTTGTATGGATTTATTCGAACGAAACAAAAACGCGAACCATTTTTATTCAGTAGAAATTCTGGTGCAATTTTAAATGCACTTCGAATGGAATCTAGCGCGAATTCAACAATGAAAATGTGTTTGTTTTGTTGTTGCCAACGCTTTTTTTTCTACAATGTTGTTCAATAATTGTGTGATTGGCACGACTCCAGCGATTCGACAAAAAGCCATTAGACTAAATGGCTGTGAAAACAAAAAGCGATTCAATGTGATCGATTGAGTTTGGACAATTCGCTTATTTTATCATCCAGCGTTACCGTTTGTCATAAAAGAGTTATCGCCTTTCTATCGTCGTGCAATTCAATCAGTTTAGAAAGTGTGAAGAGGCGAAAAATAAATGGAAAATGGGTAAATTGATTGCTTCACACGCATAAATGGAACATTGTAGCCACAATTCCCACTACAAAGTGACATATTGTTTGTATCGAGCGTGCGCGTTAACAAGCTGCATTGACAATTGCGCCAAAAAGTCTGCCACAACGAGGATGATCGTTAAAGTGTCAGAAAACGATTCACAAATAGCCAACCATTATCATTTCATGGTGTTTTTTTTATCTTACTTCTCTCCACGCTTTTTTTCGCGATGCGTCGTGTATCAAGACCAAGAGAGAAGAGTTAATACACGCACGAACGACGAAACGTAGAAGCGAAAAGCAATAATCACCATTAATAAAAGCTTCTCACCCAAGCGCTTCATATTTTATAGTTGCGCTTATGCAACCTCAAACAGATGAACAAACTATAGCTCCAACATTATATAAATCAATCGCAACGAAATTTACGACGATTTTTTTCGGTAATTTCTTTAGTCAACACCGTGTTCAAATATTCTTTTTTCCCTCTCTGCCTGCGATTTTTATTCGTCTGAATTCTCGCCGATTTTCTGGTTGCATTCGCTTGTAAATCTCACACGTCTCAAGTAAAGTAATTACAATAATGATGGAATTAATTATAGTCACGAGCGAAACATTTCGCCGTTAATCAAGGCACACAAGCTTGAAAAGAAGAATCACATATTCGACGCGATTTAAAGATCAACTAAATCATGGTGTCATAGTTGCGAACGTTTTCGCAGCACGAAACTGACTGCGAATAAAAGCAAGCTTTCAATGCGGAAAGGAAGTGAAAGAAAATTATATGTGATGTGTTTATATGGAAAGTGCCAAAAATAAAGAAAATCAACGAAACAAATTGTAGGTTTCATCGGAGTAACAACTCATGGGAAAAATATTCTTGAGTTCGTCAAATGAATTTATTCGTTTATTCGCACGATCGATATAAACACATCATTTTGCAGGAGTTCATACACACATTCTCTCTCTCTCTCTCTCTCTCTCTCTCTCTCTCTCTCTGGCAAACTGTTTTATAATCGAATGAAAAAAAAAACAGTGACGTTCGTATTTAACATCTAATTGCTCAATGCAAATTCACCATAAAAAGACTGGGAAATCGGTTGCTTGGTTGTAAATATAGTAATCAGGTGCAAAATGCGGCGCCATTCACTGGATCTAACACGATGTCAAGGCGATCAATGTGATCGATTGACGGGCAACAATTACAAAATATTATCCACAAATTACTATTATCATCGTCGAAAATGCATGATGATTTGCATGCCACAACAATTTACGACGATAGAGAGATAATGGCGCGATAATTTGTAAAACATGATATACTTCGGTCGGCACTAATTAAACCCGACGCAACTGTCATATTCGATCTGTACCAGCCGATTGTTATCATTATGCTGGAAGTTGTAATTATTTATAATTGGATAAATGGTTTAATTAGAATTGAATTGACGGATCGGCGGTCGAAGAAAATGTAACGGTTTTGAACTTGAAATTTACGATGCGATTTTATTCTATTTTTAATTCAATATTTTTAATTTTTATTATTCATCATTTTTAATCGTGTAGACTGTAGTGAGGACAATCAAACGAGTGCCACTGAAAGTTGGACTTCATCGACGGAGTCGGTTGATAGTTCGACAATGGCTTCGTTTATGGATTCAACGCAACAGATGGACGATTTGGAAGATTTCACTTTGGAGCCCACTGAAAGTACTGAAGGCACTGAAAGTGCAACAGATTTTGAGACAACAACTACGAAAACGACCACATCTCCACCACGGTTGTCTCGACGAAAGCGACACATCAACTTTCCAAGCAGTAACACAGGCGATAATAACGCATACACAATGGAAGTGATGGTGGCTGTCGATCGCAAAATGCACGAATACCATGGCAACAATATTCAAGAGTATGTGCTAACGTTAATGTCAATCGTATCGAATATTTATGCCGATGCTAGCATTGGAAATTCGATCAATGTGGCCGTCGTACACATCTTCTATCTCAGAGACGATTTGCATATGGAATCTAATCACAATGGTAAGTGTTTCGTATTTCAGATTAAATCCGATGACATAAATAGAATGAGACGTGTGAGAGACACACACAACCTTCGCATTCAGCATCGAAACGAACGAAAGAAGAATGGAGTTTTTTTTGTGTGTGACAATGACGATCCTTTTTAACTCACATCGTCAGCTTAGTCATACAACGAATTCAATTACACATCTTTTTTGTTCAAGTTGCTAGGCTCAATCTAGTTTTGAGTGGGTGTCCGTTCGTCTCTTTTTAGTTCGCCTTTTTTTTCGTCACAGCTTTGGGCTTGTCAAAACAAATGTGACATTTGAAACTCAAAGACGCGATCAAAATTAATGCACTTTGTAAATACTTTTGCATTTGGCACTGTAAATATCAATCTTGTGCAACGACGCGTTTTTCCATTTGGATTTAATGTTTGGTTATTTTTGTCTCTGGTGCTTAGGTGTATCCGCTTCACAGATGCTATCGAGATTCTGTAAGTTTGTGCAACATCATCAATTCCATCATGACACCGCTCTTCTGCTAACAAGGTAACGAATTTCTTGGCATTTTCATCAGAGAAGAAAAAAAAATTCCTAACACGATGTGCTCACCAATTTGCAGAGAACAAATTTGCCGAAATGCAAATCAAAAGAAATGTGATACTTTGGGACTGGCGGAATTGGGTACCATGTGCCGACCATCGTCGTGTGCAATCGTCCAAGACAATGGACTTTCAGCGGCATTCACCATTGCCCATGAATTGGGACATGTGTAAGTAGATTTATCGAAATTAGCCCATTTTTTGTTACATTTTCTGATTTTTCAAAAATCATTTAACCGTTTTTTTTGTTCTTCGACTGCTTTTGATTTTTGAAACTCATTTTTCGTTAAAAATTCATTACATTTTCTACCATTTTCTCCCATTTCCCTTCGAATTCAGTTTGAGCATGCCCCATGACGATGACATCAAATGTGCCCGATTTCGTAATGAAGACGGTAGCAGTTCGCAGCATATAATGGCTCGAATGTTAGACGACAACACACATCCCTGGTCGTGGTCGGCTTGTTCGCGTCATTATGTCACCGAGTATCTAGAGTAAGTGAAAAGTGAATTTTCAGCTCAAGTGTGATTAAAACGCCTCCAGTTTTTCAGATTTTTATTTCGTATTCCATTGCGATAAGATTGACTTGGAAATGCGATATAAATAAAATAATAATTTATCTGACTTTAATGCGATTTAACAAGATGTCAATCTTAATTGTGATTAAGCACCTTTGTCTGATATTATTCGCTCGTTGTAAATTTGCACGCACCGCGTATTGTGTGTACTAGCAATGACCACATGCAAACGCACAGTCAAAATTGGTTTTCTCTTTCTCTCGCAATAGACTTAAATGTTACTAAATCCACATCAGATACGAAGTAGTAAACCGGTTACAAGTAGCTTAAAACACTATGATCGACTCAATTTATTAAGACCAATTAAACTTGATCGGATTGAATAGTATAGGCCCGTGTGTGTGTATAAATGTCCAATACCTCTAGTATGATCAATCATAGGCATTTGTAAATTGTGACCAAAAGCTGATGCGTGATTTACAACCGTCTTTCCTGCATTGTACACACAAAATCTCCATCGTTCATTCAAGTAGAAATTGTTTATTGCGTGATTTTATGTTTTTTTCCCTTTGATATTCACCGCATCGTATTGCAAAATTTACGTATCAACTGGCGTTGGAATTCAACTAAGAATTCGATCGAAAGAGCATTTCAGTTGGTTTTAATTGCAACAAATGACTAAAGTGCCTTTCGGTCATGTAATGGAACATCAAATTCAATTGTTTCGCGTTAGAAAATTAATTGAATTCCCAATCAATGCAGGGAGCGAGAGACAATTTGATCATTTTGACCGTCACATCGTCAATGCTACTGTTTGGTGTTTGGGAATATTTTTTTTGCAATTCATGTCGCAAGCAAATAACTCTGAATTGCATTGAATCATAAAATATTTATGGCAAAAAAAAGAGTGAAATAAAATTCAATCAGTCATTGGTGCACATTGAGTGTTTCGCACTTGATTTATGTGTCACAATATAATCGAATAAATCCCGTGTGTGTTAACAAGTAGCACATCAATTAATCACCACATGACTTCTGTCACTCAATCGATCAATACGTTGCCATTCAATTGGCTTGCGAATAAGATGTTTAACGTCAACACCATGTACGGTGCCGCAGATGTTCCGTTTTCGGTTGCAAAACTCATATTTTTCTGCAGACTTTCTTGCACCACGATTGGGTTAAAATTACTAATAAATTCAATTAGTTTATTTATTTAGATCGGCAATGGTTCGTCTGTGCCATCGCATTAACGATAATTACACGAGTAATTGCTATCGTCGGCCGGTCACCTATTGTTTGTTTGGGTGCGAATGCGACACGCATTTTTTTCTGCCAATTCGTTTCGAAGAGACAGAGAGATTTTTTTGTTCGTATCGTTGAATGAATCAAGTGCGTAAACTGTCTTTGCGTATGAAACGCATGATTGTTGTTATATACGATGTGTAACCTTTACCTCGTTTATTTTATTTTTTTTTTGGTCTGTTATGATTTTCGCAACGAATGCAATTATTTTTACGGTCACTCAATGGAAAAATAACGTCAAAGCAATCGTTCATTTTTGTGCACTTGCAACGAATTTCGTCCAAAATGACGCTGACCTAACAGTTTCAGGCTGTAGGTAGTGGTGAACGAAGCATAAAGCGCGTGTCAGAAAACATGTTTCTTTTTGTTCTTGGTAATGCTTTAGCACAGAACGGTCTAGTTCTTATTTTAATTTGATTTAAAACATTTTTTTTCATCTCTCTTGTTATTGTAGGCACAATCGAGGTTTTTGTATGTTGAACAAACCACGGCACGATATGATCGAATCATCACCGCAGCTATTGGCCGGCGAACGGTTTCCAGCCGATCAACAATGCGAATTGGCATTTGGGCCAAATACTAAAGTTTGCCCGTTCTCAATCACTGTTAGTATTTTAGGTCGAAAAGTTGATCAGGTGAGTGGACTGACACATGCAAGCATTTTTTCTGTACCCATGCACACCTTGTTGTAGATAAATTTATTTTTGTTTTCCCCTTGTATTCCCTTCCCACTGTGTGCACACATATTTTGGCCAATTCGAAAATAATCATTTTTTTCCTCCTTTCTGGGCATGTTTTGTATGAATTTAACTTTTTGGGAGTTTCTAAAAACAAAATTTACCGTTTTATTTTTTATTTTCTGTCGTTGTAGTCATTTTGTAGAGACAATTTTTTTTTTTTGGTTTTTTTGTAAATATGTAGTTTATTAATTATTAACTGTTTTGCCTGACCGTTGTTGGTATTTTTTTTTTCTCCACAATTTGATACACGTACACTCTTTTACATACATACAATACATACACAAACATGAATATACACAATCACACAAAATTGAACGTATACTTGCACCGTAGTGTCATGCCACACACTTACAGATGGACACATTGCACGACTAATCGTTATGCATTCAATCGTATTTTGAGATTTTTATTCCCAAAAACTTTATCGAGGAAGAAACATGTTTGTTTTTGTTTTTTTACTTGTAGCCACCGTGCGTTTCGCTTTGGTGTGGCAGTGATAATGAAGGTTGCAAGACACAGCATCTTCCCTGGGCTGATGGAACCGAATGCGGTACCGGCCATTGGTGTCAACATGGAAAATGCGTTCCACGAAATCGCCAAGCTTTGACCAAAGTCGATGGCGGATGGGGACCTTGGAACTCGTAAGAATTATGAATGAATTATCTATAGATTTTAGATGAATTAAGATGTTATCGAGATATCTTAACATTTAGATTTTAAGATGATAAAAATTAAATTAATTCGATCTTGATTAGTAAACTGCAATTTTAGATCATGATGCATCATTTCTTAGTAATACAAAAAACACTATCAAGCATAAAAATTGAATTCTAGCGTACAATTAGAAGGATTTCACTTGACTTTTTATGGATAGCATTTTACATTGAATTTCTAACAATTTCCTGATAACTGTTCGTTATCTGTAGATTCGATCAATGCAGTCGAACTTGCGGCGGCGGTGTTCAATCGTCAACACGTGAATGCGATTCTCCTGCCCCGAGCAATGGCGGAAAATATTGTATTGGAACACGAATCAAGTATCGATCATGCAACATCCACGATTGCCCTGCAGACACACCAGACTTCCGTGAGCAGCAATGTGCTGAAATGAACAACAACAACTTCGGCATTCAGGGTCTTGACGCGAATGTTAGATGGGTACCAAAATATGGTCAATCACCACACGACGAATGCAAATTATACTGCCGTGTCGAGAAATCGAACAACTACTTCTTATTGAATGATAAGGTGAGTGTTTTTATATCGAAAACATGATCATTTTCTATTCAATTCTAAAAATAATCGATAAAATTTATGAATTGGAGAGAAAATTTTCCAAAATGAAAGGCTCGAAAGAGAAAAAATAGTCTAGAATGGTTGAAAACAACTCTTGATTCATTGATCTAAATCGCTTATGATCCCAAATCTTGCAGGTTAAAGATGGCACACCGTGTAGCCATGATAGTTTTCATAAATGCGTCAATGGAATCTGTCGTCCCGCTGGTTGTAACAATCAGTTGGATTCGGATTCGAAATTGGATAAATGTGGTGTATGCAATGGTAACAATGATACTTGTATCGATATCGTTGGCAATTTCCGACCCGAGCAAATTGAAAAAGCAAAGGAGTACAGCAAAACACGAGATTACTACCATGTAACAATCATCCCAAAAGGAGCTGCAAATATTGAAATCCTACAGCCTGGCTATTCGAACGATCTCAATTATATCGGTGAGTTGTAGATAAAAATACATTAAAAAAAAATTTGCAAATCATCGAGCGAATTTTCATTGCTTCTGGTATAGCTTTAATGGACGACCAAGGCGAGTATATTTTTAATGGACATAATGTTATCACGGAATATCCGCTAACTTTCCCCTATGGTGGAGTCACATTCGAATACACTGGAACCAATTCGACATTGGAAAAAGTCAATACAACATTCGCACGCCGTCTAAAACGTGATTTAACTATTGAGGTAATTACACGCAAATCGGAAACTGTATGACACATCAAGTACTAACGAAATTACTTTAATTGATTCGTAGATTTTATCACGAAGTGACAATTTCGTAACGAATGAATTGATTCGATATTCCTACACGATGGATTTGAATGAAACACGAAATACGCACGTTCATTTCTATCCGTATAATTACAATCAAAATCAAAATTCAAATTCGAGATCACAGCAACAACAACCATCGGCACGTCAGTATCCAACGCAAACTGTACAGTACAAATGGGAAATGTCACAGTGGAGTGAATGCAATATTCTATGCGATGGTGAACAATTCCGTACGGCCGCTTGCGTACAAATCGATACAGGACGCCATGTGTCACCGTCATCGTGCCGTGAACCAAAACCAGAAGACGAATACCAACCCTGTAATGTTGGATGCGTCGTTGAGTCAGTATTTTTTTTTCCATTACTCATTTTGAGCTTTTAATTTAATTTAGAGATTCAAATTGATGGAACAGACAAAGTTCTTGATAAAAATTCGGTCATAAAAATGTCATTTGTATTAATGTTGTCGCTAATTTGTGTTCTGGTTAGGTGGGAAATTCAACGAACAAAATGTTCAGCAGAATGTGGCGAAGGAGTTCAGCAACTGTCGTATTCGTGTATACAAACATTCCCGCAATCGAATCATCGCAAGGTCGTCGACGATTCACATTGTCCAACCAGTCAAAAGAGCAAACTCTATGAAAAGTGCATGGGCCCATGTGCGTCAGCTACTTGGACATACGAAGAATTTGGACCGGTTAGAGATCTTTTTTTTTGAATTGAGTGAATTTCTTCGAAATAATGACTAATGCCAAATGTTCTTGTTAATTTCTTTAGTGTTCAAAAATATGCAACGGTGGAATTCAAAGTCGAACTGCCTATTGTACTTCACATCATCGCGGCCACATCATTGATGACAAATACTGTGCAAATATACAGAGAGAAAGCTTAGAACGAGCTTGCAACACACACGAGTGTCCGAAATGGCAATTTGGCGATGAATCAGCGGTAAGCCTTTTTTCCATATTATCAATTTCAAAAGCAATCGCACTGACGTGGCAGCAACGTTTTTGTTTGACGTTTTATTTTCTGTTCACGCGAAACACTCCCGAGTGATGCCTAAAACTAATCGACAATTTATTTTTTTACTTTTTTTCCATTTCCACAATCCATTTTCACGATGCGCACATGATTCATGTAAACGTTTTAATTTATAAATTATATGGCACAATTTTGTATCTCGATTATGCCTAAATGTTCTCATGATGGTCATACGTATCCTGTGTGTATAAATTATGTAACACAATAAACGAAATATCCATGCTCAAAATGACAGTGTTCGGTAACGTGTGGCTCCGGATATAAGACTCGTTCAGCGATTTGTGTACAAAATAATAAAGTAGTCAATGTAAACGAGTGCGATGCTAAAACGAAGCCAAAAGATATATACAGTAGTTGCCAGTTGGAACCGTGTTGGAGAAAGGTATTCGATTCGTCATGTTCACAAAAAAAAATGCTTAAAATGTGCTCTCATTGCTGCTATCTGCTTTAACCGATTGTGGGGCTCAATTTTGTGTTGCTAAATTTGACTAACTTTGTGTTCATCTCTTTGATTTTAACCAATTTGGACGGTGGTGAAATGAAATTATAATGACCAAATTCAACTTATTCGGATAAAATTCTGTATATTTCGACCAAATTCCAATTCTGAACCAAAATTCTTTTGGATATTTATACGTAGTTGTAATTGTAATCCTCCGAAATTCAAAATCTTGATACACAATTTTATTGTGGCTTTAACATCAGTTTAAAACAAGCTTTCTGTAGATTTATTGGCATTGGTAATTTTAGTATTTAATTATTCAGTTTCTGTATATTTTGTATAAATGCTATCGCCAAGGCGATGTTTCAGCTAAATGCTTTATGTGATTCGATAATTATTGCAAAAAAGTAATTTTGACCGTGTGTTTTTCTTTGTACAGAATCCCACCCCAACTCCAGTATTATATTCGAGAGATAATTCCCCAAATATCATCACTAGTTATAGAAATAGGATCGATACTGGCGTTAAGCCATCTGTCACGTATCGAACGACGCCAACAAGGAAAGTTTACACCACAACGACAATCACAACTACAACACCAGCACCAACTACAAGATCAACAACGACGACGACGACGACGACTACAACAACGCCAAAAAATACATACCCTCAGCCAAGACAAAGGTAATAAAAACTAGGGCATCATTTGCTGGACGCACGATATTCATTCGTACGCATAAATAATTTTCAAGTCAAACTTTTTCGTTCAAGAGTAAATTTTTTAAATACTCAATTGATTTTTGCTACAGCTATCGATTCCTTTGGCGAACGAGTCGTTGGTCACCATGCTCGGCCACTTGTGACGGAGGCTACCGTATTCGGGCTGTTCGATGCGTTAGTGAATCTTCGAATCAAGTTGTTGATGATCGTTATTGTGTCGAAGAAAAACCGGTGAACATTACCAATTGTGCTCAGCAACGATGCCCGAAATGGCGAACCGGCGACTGGGGTCAGGTAATAAAACCAAAACAACGAATGTCACTTGTCTTTATTCCTGACTAAATCTAATTGAATTGTCAATTCTTCTCATTCCAGTGTAATGATAATTGTAAGCAATACCGTCAAGTCATCTGCCAGGACGATCGACATCACGCCAACATTACGAATTGTCCATTGAATACTCGACCACTAAGTACTCAAGAATGTTGCCAATTTAAATGGAGAAATCTTTGGACACCGGTGAGAAATTACACAATTTTCTAAGTCTTTCTTTTCGGAATGAAATTTGATTCACGATGATTTCTGTTCAGTGTTCCGCTGAATGTGGAAATGGAACGCGTAGTCGACAACGTGTTTGCATGCGATTATACCCACGAGTCCAAAATGCTAAGACTCAAGTACGTAAAAAGGGTCAACCAGTCGGAGAACGCTACTGCCAACACATGAAGCAACCTCCCTTCATACCAAAAATGAAAGTTTGCCGTAAACAAGCGTGTGCCGCACCGAAATGGGAGGTCACTCCATGGACAAGGGTATTGTTGAAAAAATTACATTCTAAAAATCCGAATTTCTGTCTAAAAGTCTTGATTGTTTGAAACAGTGTTCGGTCGGCTGTGGCAAGGGATACTCAACGCGTGAGGTCAAATGTATGCTCAGTGGCACTAAAGTGAATGAGCTGATGTGTGGAAATCAGGCAAAACCAATAGCCACGCAACACTGTGAAATTACAAGTGATTGCAAATGGAAGGCTGGACCATGGAAACCGGTAAATTGATGGGAAAATAAAAAATTTCATGAAAAGGAAATTCTTTGCTAAACATTATATCATTATTCTTCTGAACAGTGTTCATGTAGTGGCTACACCAAACGAAGGGTTCAGTGCTTTGATATGAGATTGCATCGTCAATCAAATAGTTGTCCGGATGCAAACAAACCCGACCAGAAAAAGAGATGCGATCAACCAGCAACTTGTATGTATTCACCAAAAAGAAGATATAATACGGGGAACACCTAAGGCTAATTTGATTTTACTCTTTTAGGTACATGCAAAGGATTGCAAAAGACACACCGAGTAAAAATGGATGGTGATTATCTTTTAACAGTTCGTGGACGAAAGGTGCAGATTTATTGTCATCGTATGAATTCTACAAATCCACAGGAGTACATTTCATTGAGAGGTAGGTCTTCAATTTTCCAATTCATTCGGAAGAAGTTTTTTCTAATATTAAAATTAAAATCCGTATTTTAATCGAACAGATGATCACGAGAACTATTCTCTATACTTCGATCGCCGATCCCGAAATAAAGATGAATGTTCGGTCAGTGAATCTCAGCAATGGATGGATCCATCGCTTGCATCTGGGTTAACATATTTCTCAAAAGTTCGAATCGATTTGCATTCGCTTCAAGTGATAATCGATGATTTCACATTTGCTCGAACGAGCGGCAGACGACAGCAGCCATTCGGTTCGGCTGGTGATTGTTTTTCAACCACACAACAGTGTCCACGGGGTGCCTTTTCGATTAATTTGGAAAATACAAAGTTTCGCATAAGGCCAAAGACACGATGGGAAACGCGTGGCATGAATGCCATTCAACATTTCTATGGAGTGAGTTTCATTTTGTTTTCTCCATTTTTTGTTCAAAAGAATCTAATTTATCTTCTTATTTCCTCCTTCCAGTTCGAACCTCCCTATCAGAAAGTAACATCGTCATGTGGTGGTTACTGTGGCAGCTGTTTCCCATCCCGAGACACCGGTCTACATTTGGAAGTCATTTAAAAGCAACATCGAATCCAGGGCACTTGAACATTTTGCATTAGAATCTAGTTAATTGGTGATTTTACTATAGAAAGAGACTCAATTTCTTTTTATGCTTTTTCGCCAAGGAACAGTCGTTGAAAAGAAAAATCACCGTGATTAAACCAAATACCATAAAAAACACACACACACACACACACACAGGATATTTTTTTCAAATATCCCATTAGATCGCATCAAATGCTCGCAGTTACTTCATTCAATTTCAACATTTAAATTTTCGTACAAATTCACATAACAAAACGGAAAAAAACGGTCGCATTTTAATCTTTTTTTTTAGTCATGTGACGCTGCTAGTAAAACTCGTAATTCAGAAAAATCGCAATCATTCATACAGTGTAGAACACGAAACACCGATGCCATATTATAGCTCATCTCTCCATTCATTCATCAATTTATTTGCCATAAACAATTACAACCAACCAATTGTATTTATTACATTTTGATGCACTTTTTTAAACTTGTCACATATTTTCATTCGCTTCTATGTTTACTACTCCATTATTTTTTTCGTGTAAGAAACGGATAATAGTCTTTTTTTTGTTTTAACGAAATTTACACGCAAAATAGTAGAAATCAGAAAGAGAAAAAAAAACGTCAATAGCGAATTATGTATTTTTGTATTGTAATTATTTTCAAATTTTTAGTTTTTATGTTTTTTTCTTCGTTTAATTTTTACTTTTAATTATTTGATAATTTATAAGCTTTTTCAACTAAAAATTTCGATGTATTGCAATGATGGCACAACCAATCTTCATACACTTTGATTGATTCCGATTGAATTGTATGCGGAAGTTTTACGAATTGGTGCCACACCGATAGCATTACACGCATTTTTAGTGTGTATTTATTGCCTGAGATATATTATCTTATCTAAATGTAACGCAACTTTTTATTTAGAATGAATTATTCAAATAGAATCAATGGAAAAAGATTGAAGAAAACGATATAAATAAATGTGAAATTATGTCAAAAGTAAGAAAATAATAATGTTTTTTGTCATAGATGTCCATAGATTATTTACCTTTGAATAGGTCTTTTTCGATGGAGATGAAGATCATTTTTTGAATCCAGAATGAAAGTCTTCCACCGCAACAGCCTAGTGGTCGTGGCGACTATGCAAAATATATTATTGGGTTAAAAATCGAATGGAAAAAAGTCGTTTGCAAGCAAGTTTGCAAAGAAGTTGGCATTTAATCGTGGCTATCTAACTCTTCAACAAACTAAAATATCGAAAAATAAACACCCACAGAATCTAAAAAATAACTAAACAAAAGGAAATAAAATCAATTCAATCTCGGCACATTTTCATCAATCCATTTATTCAATCAATCAGTTTTTTCTTCATTTACAATAGCGATCAGCTTTCATTTTACTACGACGATCCAAGAGTGTTTCATGTAAAGTGCCTTCATCTTTGGCTTTTTTCAATGAGCTGGAGTCTTCTTTGTTGATACGTAATTTTTTGTCTTGGAATTTTTGAAATTTTTTGCTAAAAGAACAGAATGTCCATAAGTTTTGAGTTCCAAAATCATTTATATTTGTATTCATCACTTACACATAATTCAATTCAACTTCGGTTAAGCTGCCTTGTTCTTCTACAGGTGCATCGTCGACTGCGTTGATTTCTCTCACCGCACACGTACGAATCGAACACACTTCAGCTTCTCCTACTGACTTCCTCAATGCCACAACTGCATCATCTTCCGGATCGATGGCAACGAAAAAAGTGTTTGCTGCTTGTAGTGCCATTTTTCCATCCTTCAAATCAAAAGATTTTTTTAATTTTTAATGTTCATGGCAAACAAGTTTCGTTCCAGGTATGTTTCGATGATTTTATACTATTTTTACCTGAAAAACTGGTTCGAATTGTTCCAGTCCGCCGACCGCTTCCGAGCGTCCAGTGATAATTCCGTCTTTTTCCACTCGCAAATATCTGCCATAGCCAGACTTTAGAGCAATGTGTCGTTCATTGATTGCCAATGCCGTGAAAATTTCTTCTGGTGTCGGACCATCGCCCTCGTCATGCGGTGCACCGAGTGTAAAAAGACCATTGTCCAAACTTTTTATATATGTTTGCTTGCCAAACTCAATGGCAACTGATCCAACGATATCCTCAAATTTGGTCGCTCTCCACCAACCACCGTGTTTCACCGCATCTTCATCCACGATGGCTCGTTTTTTCTCACCCTTTTCCTTTTTATCCTTGTGTTTATGTTTACGCTTCTTTGCTCTGATGAAACAAATGAACAAACCATTGCATTCAATTTGCAAGGAAAATTAAAAATATGGAAACTTACTTGGACGATTCTCCTTTCAAAACCAATTTACCAACTCGTACTTTGTCGTAATCAGACATAGTTTTTTTTAGTTTAATTAAAATCAAGACAATACACAAAATAAATGTTACTTCGCTTCGTTTACAGATTTGACAGGCAATTAAATTGACGATGCTCACACAGTGGCAGCTGTCGCCACTCGCATCGAGCAACACTAGCAAATGAAATGTTTAGACAATTTGAATTTGGTTTTTGCAAGAAAAATATCATTTATTTCCATTCAATTCACAAATTTCTCACAATTTCAACCTTAATTTTTCGATAGAGAAAAAAAAATTCACAGCTGTGTTACAACCTACTAGATCTTTTTTTTTTTACCAAGCATTGTATTGTGAGCTGAAGGTGACAATTCGTGGATTGGTGATTGGATTATAACCGAATGGGTTGGGTGCTTGATTGAGTTGTTGGAATGGAACGTTAGCCGGTTGTGGAACGAACGCAGTTTGGGTCTGAGGTGTTGGTGGTGCAATATAAACGATACGTTGGAATGTTCCATCTGGCAATTGGATGAAAAACGAACCGGTTTGTGGAGCTGCTGGTGCGTTGGTCGCTTGTTTACCTTCTTCGTTGCTCTTTTCAACATCGACGGCTTCAGCGTTTGGTTCAGAGGTGGTTTCGAGATTTTCCGATTTTGGGTCACTAGTTGTGGTGGCTTCGTCGGCTGTTTCATTTGTAGTTTCGTCGGACTCAGTATCTTCTTTGGTTTCATCGTTCGATCCTTCCTTTGCCACTTGTTTTGCTGCCACTTTCAATTCGCCCACTTTTTTGCCTTTTACAATTATGATCGTTGGTCCTCCTGGACGCGTTTTGTGTGCAGCAGATGGTTTAGTTTTTGGTTCGCTCGTTTCAACTTCTTGCAATTGTCTGTTTGTGGCTTGTGATTCAGTGGTTGGGGTTTCTTCCGTTGTTTCCGAGTCGTTGAAAGTTGTCGATTCAACAGTCGTGGTTGATTCGACATTTTCGCGTACGGCAACTGGCAAAACAAGCAATTGACCAAGTGGAACCCAACCACGTGGTGGATATGGCAGCGGTGCACTTTGATAGATTGATGGTTCAGTTACTCCTTGTTCTGGTTTTTGTTCATCGTTTTGATTGTCTTGATCTCCATTAGCTTCGTTTGGCGAACCGCCAAATTCGGCCTGAAGTGCAACACCTCCATCGGTTTGCTTAGCCGAGGCACGAGCTTGTTGAGCTTGACGATATCGCAATGGTTCGGCCAATGCACCGCACAAAAATACACCCAAAAATAAAACCACAATTGTTTGCATTGTTCCTTTGTTACTTGCTGACGGCTTGAAATGAAACTGATATCGATTCACTCAAACTTGGCCGCTTTTATAGCAAAATTGGTTTTCATTAATTGTACAACCGATTAATATTCCAGTAATGAATTTCCAAGTCATCTATCGCCGCTATAGAACGCTTATGTAAATCGTCGAGGTTATCGATCAACATTGGCCGAATTTCATTTAGAATCAGATTGTGATTTCACTACACATTCTGTGTCACATGAATCAATCCATATGAGTTTGATCTTTTGTGCTTCCGAATGTTACATTTTGGATGAATTCAAAAGGTAGCTGAACCAAAACCACCGTGGGCCACTACTTCGCAACGAATAAGGAAGTTCAAGTGCGACAAATGAATGCGACAATAATTGCAAATTATTTCAAATTAATTTATTACCAAGTCACGTCATCGGGTTTTCGGATGTACTTGATAGATTTGAAACAATGATCAAAACACATAAACAAATCAATGGAAAATTTTCGAAGGCACGATTCGACTTTCAACAACAATTTTGGGAAATTTGGAGAGAAAAAGAGACGAAAATAGGCATTTTTCGATTGTTCATAAAATATTGAAATCGAACGAGAACCAAAAATCACCCAAAACAAATCAAAAAGTAATAAAACATATTAAATAAAGAGAAATAATGAAATAATTTTTTGCATGCATATTTGAACGCCTGAATTTTTTTTCGAGAATGTCTTGGCTTCAAATGACTCGTTTCGCTGTTATTACAGGTAAGTTGTGTCTCTTTCTCGGTTAATTGGTTTCACTTCTTGCATACAAATGAAGTACGACAATCGTCACGGAAAAACGCCTTATGAGTGACAAGTATAAAATCACGATATGAAGTAATCGTCTCGAAATGCCATAAAATACTTTCAATTTCTGTGCAAAAATTTAATTGCATTTCAACGATGAATATTAATAGATGCAATTTATTCATTTTTTTCAAAATAATATTAACAAATAGTATTTGTCAAATACAAATGATTTTGTTGACTTTTAGTTTTTATTCAAATGTTGGACTAACTTAATTAACTAACTATGGATTCATGCTCAAACTGAGCCCCGCGGATATTTCAATAGTGGTTGCATTGATGTATGGATTCGTTACAATTGACTGTACAACATGGGCGAATTCATCTGGATGGCCCAATCTGTTCGGTGCCAGTATGCACTCCGATGTGATAGCTTCCTCCGTTTCAGTCGGTAATTGATCGATCAATTCTGTTCGAAACATACCTGCAAAAAGAAGTGGTGAGTCTAACCAATCGACTGATTCAGATGACAATGAAGCTAACGTATACTTACCAGGCGCAATTGATACCACTCGAATGCCACGCTCTCCGAGGTCGTGCGCAAGTGGTACGGTAAAACTGTGAATTGCTCCAGCAGCAGCGGCACTCGCTACTTGACCACTTACCGCATTGAATGCTTCGGTACCACATGTATTTATAACGACTCCGCGCAAATCATTTTCATCGGGCTCATTTCGAGCTATTAATCCAGCAGCTAATCGAGTTACATTCAATGTTCCTAAGACATTTGTCTGCCCATTTTTTTTCGAAGAGAAACATAATTTTCTTATTAAATCAACGATTCACAAAATATGGACTATATCGAAGATTCTATTGCGAATCAGACATTGATTTTCAATAGAAGAAGAGAATATTCATACCATCAAAACGCGTTGGAAATCTTCCAATGTCCTCGGCTTGCCGGTTTTAAAATTGTATGTGACATATGCGTTACAGAGTCCAGCACAATTTACGAGAACATTTAGTTTGCCATGCTTTTTGGATATTTCATCGACGAGATTTTGAATTTGTTCCTCTGAAGTTACATCGGCTGGCACGTAAAAAGCATTCTCTCCCAAATTTTTAGCAACTTCAGCACCGTTTGATGTAGGTAAATCACAAATCACCACTTGTGAACCTTTCTTCACAAATCGTTCGGCTGTAGCTCGTCCAAGTCCAGCTGCTCCTCCAGTTACTAGAGTTACCAAATTCTACATTCAAAACGTGTCAATTGAGTTATTGCAAATCAATGAATTTAAATTGATTTTAAATAAGTAAATACCTTGAACATTTTATTGATCTTATTGAAGAGCTCGTATTTCCCTAAGTATTTCTATGTTTTTCCACAAAAAATGTGCGGCAAGTGAATTTGAATGAGATTTTTGGTTAGAGTCAACATTTGACACCACGTTGTTTATAGAACATCAAACGTCAGTGTCATTCTTTGTTCAAAGTGTCTAGATGAACGTATTACCGTTGTGGACAATTCAAATGTACTGCTCAGACTATGAATGATGAAATTTGTATAAATGGACGTGTAAATGGAATTTTTTTCAATTTAAACGCTCTTTACGGTCTATTTAAATACTAAGAATTTACAAAATACTTTGGGATAGATGGAAAAATACATATTTTTTTATTATCAAATTGATTTTAAATTTTATTTTCTATGACTAACGTCCCACATACAATCTATTGAATCAATTTACAGATTCATTTGAATTCCGCCGGACACTTCAATGGTGGTTGCGTTTATGTATGGATTTGTTACAATTGATTGTACAACATGGGCGAATTCATCTGGATCGCCGAATCGTTTCGGTGAAATGATACACTCTTGTGAAATGGCTTCGGTTGTTTCGCTTGGGATATAGTCAAGCAATGGTGTCCTAATAAAACCAGGTGCAATCGATACAACACGAATTCCTTGATCGCTCAGGTCAAGTGCCAACGGTCGTGTCATACTGTGAATGGCTCCGCATGCTGCGGCAAGTGCCGTTTGACCCAAAGTTCCTCTGAACGCTTCGGTACCCGATGTATTCACAATGACACCTCGCAGGCCATTTTCATCGGGCTCATTTTTACCAATCAGTCCAGCCGATAGTCGAATCACATTGAATGTTCCCAAAACATTTGTCTGAAAATGTACACAAAAACGGGGTGTTTATCATCAACATTCAACTTGAAGTTTGCGTATTTTGTTCAATTTTTCTGTTCCAACATACCTTCAACACTTTCTCAAAGTCATCTAATTTCCTGGGTGTTTTTGCCCTGAAATTGTATGTAACATGTGCATCGGCCAATCCAGCGCAGTTCACAAGAATATCCAATTTGCCGTACTTCTTTGATATTTCTTCAACGAGATTTTGAACATCCGTCTCGGACGTCACATCGGCTGGTATGTAATGTACATTCTCTCCGATTTCTTTGACTATCTCCTGGCCATTGGATGTTGGCAGGTCACAAAATACCACTTGAGAGCCTTTCAACGCGAATCGATTGGCTGTAGCACGACCAAGTCCAGACGCACCACCAGTCACTAAAGTCACCAAATTCTGATCGAAAAAACAGAGCACTTTACTTTTATTGTGTTTCTAATCAAACAGGAGAATCCGTTTACTTACCTTAAACATTATTAAACTGTATTTATTTTTTATTGAAATTTATTTCTATTTTTTAAATGCCAAAATAATTCCATAAATGCTCAAAATACTTCGTCTGATCGAATTCGTCTGTTTCAACTAGGTTAGGTTAGTATCGGCATTTGACAGCACGTTGTTCGCTGCAAACACAAACGCACACCAACAAATGTCATTTCGGTTTTGTCAAATGAATGAGAATGCTTGTGTTATCGTTATTGTCAGCAATTGTTTGAGTCGGTTGTTTGACACGAAAAAAAGGAAGAAACGCAAGTTCAATGCCCCAGATAATCCAAACAAAGCATGCATACTTTGAATCATGTTCCAATTTTTCCTTGGAAAAAAATTACCTTCCAGAGTAAAACGCAACGTGTATGGTTCACACTTAACTTTATTAGAAGGTTTACAAATAAATGAAAAGTACATTAAGTGTGACTTTTTAGATCGTTCTTTTTTTCTGTTCTCCCTACTTATGTCAAAACATTGATTGTAATGCTTATAATAATAAATTGAATTGAATAAGTTCAACTAAAAAAAATCCATTTCTTAATTTCCAATAATGACATACATTCAGTTTCATTTTGGTTAAACTGTTCTATGGTGATCGTTTTAAGCTGTATATTTAGTGTAATGTATGCGATTTAAGCATAAAAAAAATGGTATAGCATTTGTTCATAATCTCAAATATTCAGTACTTTATTCGAAGATACGATCTGTTAATACGATTGGTGCGATCAATGACCATCCGTACAGGCCAACACATGCCCAGCTGGAAACGATTTTAATCCACATTGAAGCTGCATTCGTGTTCAATGTCTCGAGTTTGGAATTTGGCCTTGAAAGAATGAAAAAAAATCAATTTATTTTTCATCCACGTACCGAATCCACTTCTTCATCACAGGTTCAATACTTACTGGTACCAATTGGTAAGCGTCATCATAATGTAGAGTGTGGCAGCAACGAATACGACATGGAACAATGACCAAGAATAAGCGACTCCATTCTCCTCATTATCATAAACTTTAGCGCCATTGTCACCTGAATCGATCGGTTTGTGAGACTCTCCACTTTCTTTGGCTGTTAATACTTGGTTAATTTAATCAATTTGGAAATGACAGAGAAAAAAAACGTATGTGTTTGTATTTTTTTCGCGCAGTTTGAACAAAATATATGGAGCGAACGGGAGAAGAAAGAGAGAGAGAGAGAAATGTTGAGAGTTAGACAAAGAGAGAATTTCTTTTTCTGTTTGATTTTTTTTTTGACGACACTGATTTTGGTTAACAGTTGACTATGACATTCAGTTAGTAATTGTTACATAAAATACACCAAGAATGACATGAATGATTTGGCCAAAACTCTATCGATGCTCTAACGCATGCTGAACCAGCCCAAAACAACAGGGTCTATTCTAATAAGCGCAATTTTGATGATGAACGATTTTTCTTTTCACTCTCCATGTATTTTCTTTTTCATTCTGAATGAAGCGAACATAACATACATAAAACGAGCATGCACATGCTAAATGACCTACCTTGCTTTTCAACATCGGGCACTGTTAGCTCCGACACCTTCGATGCCGATTTTAATGAACTGTAGAGCAAGCAAACCATCCAAATTATCATACCAACGATGCTGGTTTTGTCAATTGTAATCTAAAATGTGTGTCCGAGTTTCAGAATTTAAGTTGCAAAAAGTAAATGAAAAAATCTCATTAGAAAATCTTTGTGTGAATTGAAATTTCTTCGCAAATCAATGGAGAAATTAACGGCATATTTTACCTTGCTGCTACCTCCAGATGGGAAAATTTCCGAATGGCATTTTTCGTTGGGATTGTTAGAGAGAGCCGACCATGTCAAGTAAACGACATACAATGTGACAACGGAACTTTGAAGCAGTCCCGATCGTGAAATACGTTCTTGCACCTGGGGCATAATCGAGAGGATGCTAACACATAGGCAAAGTACTAAATTGAGCGAAATCAATGCTATGTTAACACCGCAGTTGTAATAGGTGTACAACAGTGCAATGCCAGTAATTGCTACAACATACTGAATGGCAGTAGCGGATAACAGAGCACAGTACCAACCACGTGACTCATTTTCCTCGTAATTGGCTGTAAGATAGAATTTCGCATTATATAAAAATTATGGTGCATAACAAATAATCAGATGGAATTAAAAGATTTGCATGTGTGCGATTACTCACCAACCCAAGTCTCGGCCCAACTGTGTGCAAAATCGACCAATAGCACAAGTTGAACGAGAATAAATATGACGCCACCGATCAGCCCAATCGACATCCAGATTGTACCAAATTCGCCATTCGGAATGAAAAAGGCTCCAACCGCAATTGCAATTACAATCAAATATTTAATGCCCCAGAAACCGTTTTGAATGCCAGCCCGTGCATCACGTGATGATTGTGCACCGATCATTATAACCGCCATCAGAGCAAAGAAGCAAGCAAACGCAAAGCAGATACGATAAACGGCCAAATATCCAACAGCCACCGAACAGTCGGCCGTCACTTCACTGGGTATAAAATGTGATGAGGTTGACGTGGAATTGGCGCAAAACGGGACTTTTTTCAACCAATCTTGCAGCCCGGGCGCTAGAGCTATGCCAGAGATGATTGCTCCGATGAGCAACATAATTGCATACATCAATCGTGTGGATGTGGAATTTCGGCATGACGGACATGCTGCACAGCACAACGAACAAGCAGTGCCGGTACAACAACAAGCCAGCTATGAAAAAATAAAAATAAAAATTCAAACACAAACGAATACTAAGTTATCACTTCGTCATAAAGATGAATCATCCGTCTGAATGACATTAAGTAGTATCGATTTTTCACACTGTACAATTACGCATTGGTGTGTGTGTGTGTTTGTGTTTTTCTGTTCAATTTGGCTAAATTTAGACAAACATTCATTGCATTAATTGAATTAGATACGAAAACATGATAAATGCATAAATCCATAAAAGTTCGAATGATATCAAAACAATAATGCGCAATTCCTTCATATATGATAAAGAGAGAAAAATGACATCTGGTCTTTGTACATTTTTAATGCTCTGTCTGATTTTTTTTTTCTCTATTTTTCATTACCTGTGCAACTGATGCGAGGCCCAAAACGGCTCCCATTCTATTGTTTTATCCGTAATAAATACTTTTCTGCCAATAGCAATCGTCTATAGTGTGCACCAACCGAGAATTTTGTCTTCGACGAAAAAATGCAATGAATTTTTTTCTTCTGTCTATCGTACAGTAATAGAAATATGGACGCAGTTCACACTGGAGTTTGTTCGACTGACATTGATGTTGTTTTTATTTTGTACCTCTCAATGTTTTCCTCTTTCTTGACTCGTCGTTCCAGTTTCCATGCGGTTTCATTTTGACAAAGATGGCGCTGGCTGCGACCCACTGCTTTCAATTGTGCTAGAATATTTGTGTTGTTAGACTTTCAATTCAAGTGGATACTCAAATCTGTGGGTCTGATTTGATGAGAGAGAAAAAAGCACCTGGAAATCCAATGTATAATTAGGCTGGAGAAAGCGATAAGCTAAAATTGATGTTTACTTTATTTAGTCAAAAATGTTTGTGGAAATGTTCCATTTCAAATTGAGCGAAATATATGAATGATAAGCTCTTGAAACGTCTGCACATTTTTGTTGTTGTCTTTTCTCGCTCGTCTTGGCAACAAATCGCTGCCAAATTGACATATCGCTTCGATTGCAAAAATATAAATTAATCATCCCATTGAATTCACTCATGCATCACTAAAAGCGTTACAAATGATGGCGTAATCAAAATTGTTCATCGGTTACCGCTTATCTAATCAAAACAAAATTGTGTTGAGCGATTGAGCGATTGAGCGATTGAGCGATTGAGCGATTGAGCGATTGAGCGATTGAGCGAGTCGAGTGTATGTGAAAACTACTTGAAAAATGTTCAGCCCGACGAACCAATACATACAATCGTCGTACAAACACAAACTGTCAAACAACAGCGCAGATAAGCACTTGTCGTATAAGAATACTATTTGCATGTATAGAAAATTGCTTGAATTTCCAGCAGCTGACCTGTCTATGTGTGTCACATTCACATTTTGCATAACAAAAATTTCATAAGTTTCGTCTCGCAACAATTTCATCGCAATCATTTGTCGCTCTTCAGTTTTAATTTTCGCTTTGCAACTGAAGCAATCGTTTGCATCATATTCGTTTTTTGTTTCATTTTCATTTAGTTTTGGCTGGGTGAATTGAAATCTTTGGTACACGCTGCGTTGTTGTTGTTACTCTTCTTCTTTTTTACGCTTGTGTGTGAATTTTTGTTTTCATCTTTTTGATATAAAAAAAATAGATTCTGCTTTGACATTATATCGGGGAGAGAGTATTTCTCATTTGTGTCATAGATAGAGCGAGAGCGTGTACATTAACGTGAGATTATTGAACCGAAATTGAAATGGCCAGTATTTTTGCAAATGTTGAGGTCGGACCCAAAATTGAAGTGTTTGCATTGAACAAGCTTTATGTGGAAGACACGAGCCCAGTTAAAGTTAATCTAGGCGTTGGAGGTAAGTTGTTTACCTCAATTTAAGTGTGATTTCGTTTAATTCATTCTTTTTATGTCGACCTAACCATGTTGTGCACTGAATTTGAATGACAAAATCGAGCTGATTGTGAAATTTTTCAGAACTGTCAATATTTTTTTGTCTGAAAATTGCATGAAATTAGTTGAATAATTTATATGCATGGGACACATAACACGAACGGAAAATCAGAGGTCATAGTCAAGGTCATCTATAGTCTAGTTATTAATATATGTGTGATTTACGCGGAACGAATATGTCTCTTTGGATCGATTTTATTTCTTTTCACTCTCGTCACACGTTCGGTTATGTAACCGGATCGGTTTGATAGAAACAAATTAGTATTTGCCGGTTTCACTTGACTTGACTTGCCATTTTAATTGTTACAGCATACTTTTGAAGAGCCTTATAAAAAAAACTCATTTAGATAATCTGCAAAATGTCACATGTATCGTATTAAATATCATAGAGAGAGAAAAAAAATGGAGGGCGATATGCGAGCGTAATTTTTTTTCATTGGTTTCTATTGCCATCAATTGCTGTTAATTATTATGAATGTGAGTCGAAACAGAGTCAAACACTCGTTATCCGTTCCACACAATAAATATTTACATATCGAACAAAACTCGAGCACATATATGTATGAATATATTCATATAGTAAATGGATTGACTTAGTTACAATGTGTGATTTACAGTACCAATTCAAATTCTCCACGCCTTATTGTCGACGTGTTGGTTCTCGCCAAGTAATTACTTATCGTTTTGAATACGGAATATCCGGAGCTGATTACATTGCACGACTTCGAAATGAGCTGATAATTAAACCCCTTGGTGACTTTTCACACGCAACAAGCGATAATTTTTACGGGAAAAATACCAAAGGAGACATTCGTTTGCCTATTTTTAGTCAAATCTCGCTCTTTAACATTTTCTAATCAATTTTGAATAATAATCGCGAAGCATTTCTCAATTTGTGCTACAAAGTGCCACAAAATGACTCTGTGACAGCTGATAAGAATTTTCTGCAAAGATCGACTCCGTTTAAGTGACAAATGTGAGAGAGCATTGCTTTTATTGTAATGCCAATGGTTGATTCCTCAAATCACTAGACACAATGAAATTAATTAATTCAATTTTTTCGTCCATTTAAACCAAGGGGCAGAGCAGTACTAGAGTAATTCTTCTAGTCCAACGTAATTCTGAAATAATTCACAGTAATTCCTCAGAAACGTCAGAACAAATCAGGAGGAATTACTGTGAATTACTTCGGAATTACTTTGGACTAGAAGATTACTCTAGTACTGCTCTGCCCCTTGGTTTAGACGAAATTGTCCCTTGCAATTCATACATGTCATATGACTTTGCCATCAAAGAATAAGCGGCAACTTTCAACTCGTCTCCACTTCCATTGGATTTCAACTGTCAAAGTGTATCTAATGTAATGGAAACTAAATGCAAGTGGAGACGGTGTGTAAAAAATAGTATAGAAAAACTTTTAAAATGGGGAAGGTTCTTTGTTGATAACAACTGTCGAACGCTCAAACATTACGTCAATGAAAAATGATAAGATATTGACTTCAAAGTGGAAATAGCCCGGTTAATTGCTAACAGTTTGTCATTTTTGTCGCTGTTCGGGTGAAAGTCTTTTTCAAGAACGAGACTATAACGCACGATTGACGATACGTTCACACGCAAATCAAAGTATTTTTTTTTTCCTTCATAAGACGGGTGGAAAAATAATAGTGGCATAACATATCACATCTTTTGAATAAAAATATTGTCTATGACGTATTTCACTTTTGATACTACATGTCTGCTGGATTTAATCTGTTTTTGAAGGGAAAATTGCCATTTAAAAATCATTGGAGAACAGTGTACAGTGTACACTGAAACAACGATTGCTTATCAACTCATTCAGAAAATGATGTTGTTTACAAACTTTACGTTTTTTGATTAAAAAAATATAAAATTAGAGAAAATATGCGCATTCATTGTTATAAATGCTGACAAACAGTTGAGATAACAATGTTGTTGTTTATTGCAATGTAACGGAATTTCTAATTTCAAGTGTCGTTTGTATTTTTTTTTTTCATTCTGGTTCCGTCTATAGACGATTTTGAAAAACGAAAACTCTAATTGAAACGTCTCAAATTGTAGGAGTCAAAAGTCAGTACAGGCCGAAAACAACTCTTAATAAAAAATAATAAGAAGAAAAATATTCTCTTCTACAGCAAGACACTAAGGTTTAAATACATTTTTTTCTCAATATTCCAGCCTATAGAACACCAGATGGTCGCCCATGGGTTCTCCCCGTAGTGAAGAAGACAGAAATCCAAGTTGCTGAAAGCGAGAATATAAATCATGAGTATTTGCCGGTGACTGGTTTGGAAAGTTTCACAAAGGCATCGGTTCGATTGTTGCTCGGTGAAGAATCGGCAGCCGTCAAAGAGAACCGTGCCCATGGTGTACAAGCATTGAGTGGCACTGGAGCATTGCGTTTGGGCGCTGAATTTTTGTCACGAAAATTGGGCCGCAACGTTGTTTACTACTCGGACCCAACATGGGGTAGGTTTTTTTTAAACAATCAATATACTTTCGGTACCATAAAATCGAACTGCAAAATAATAATTCCATTTTTCTTTGTCAGAAAATCATCATAAAGTATTTTCTGGCGCTGGTTTCACTGATATCCGCACTTACAGATATTGGAATGCGGAAAAGCGTGGAATCGATATCGATGGATTGCTCGACGATTTGAAAAATGCTCCCGAAGGTGCTGTCATTATTTTACACGCTTGTGCTCATAATCCCACCGGTTGCGATCCCACACAAGAACAATGGAAACTTATTGCTGATGTTATTGAGGTGCTTATTGCTTTCAATTTCACCCGAACTGCCATTATTTGAAGAAATCAAAAGCATAAAACTTAATCGTTCTTTTTCACAGAGTAAAAAATTGTTCCCATTCTTCGATTCGGCTTACCAAGGATTTGCAAGTGGTGATCCAGTACGTGATGCATTCGCTGTTCGTTATTTTGAATCGCGCGGTTCTGAATTGTTCTGCGCTCAATCATATGCCAAAAATTTTGGTTTATATTGTGAACGAGTTGGTAATTTGACGGTGGTGCAAAAGGATGCAGCAACCACCGCTGCCGTTCTTTCACAATTAACATTAATCGTTCGTGCCATGTACTCAAACCCACCGGCATTTGGTGCACGCATCGTTGATGCCGTACTCAATGACCCAATTTTGCGCAAAGAATGGTATGAATGCATAAAAATCATGTCGAATCGTATTATCAAAATGCGTAAAGCCCTGTACGATGAGCTCGTTCGCTTGGGTACACCCGGCACATGGAACCACATTGTTGATCAAATTGGAATGTTTTCGTACACAGGATTGAATGGTAAGTGTGAGAAACAATAAATAAACTGTCGAAAATGCCCAATGGAATTTACGTTTTCCCCAACTAATGAATTGAAATGTGTGCGATTTTTTTAAATCCTGTTTTCAATTTCATTGCAGAAAAACAAGTGAAGCTCTTAATTGATAAATTCCATATTTATTTATTGAAAACGGGCCGCATTAGTATGAGCGGTTTGAATGAGAATAATGTCTCACATGTTGCCAAAGCTATTCACGAGGCTGTTACAACGATTCCAAATTAAACACCCGAATAAATGCCAACCAGTCCAAATAAATAGACACAACAACAACAACAACGACAACAAACACATCAGCATTCAACAACACTCTGCTGCTGTGCACACTTCAATACATTTTGTGCAGTGCATAAAAGTGGATGCAATTGTTGTGTTTTTCTCTACTTTCTTTCATAACAGAATTTTTTTTTTAATGGGATCAATTCTATATTTATTGAATCGCATTCACAGCACAATAATAACGAAAATATTGCATTTTAACGAATTTCCACTTAGCTGGAGAGATAAAATATTGAACACGAATTTTTCCCTGGCTTATTTTTGTTAGCATTTCAATTGATAATTTTTAATTTTTTTTTCTGCTGTTATTGTTAATAAATGAGCAGCTTTTGATCGGATTTTTAAAATAAAACCCACACACTCACACATAAAAATTCACCATTCAAAAAAGCATGAAAAATAATTTTATATATTCTGTAAATACTCTATTTTTTGTGTAAGTGTGTTTGAGAATGCACTAAATTATTTTTGAGCCCTGGTTTTTTTTTTCATTTTGATGCTCGATAGAAAAAAAAATGTTTTTTTTTGCATTTAAATCGAACATTTAAATTTAGTTATGGAAAAAAATCACCCAAAAAAATAGAAAAAAACTCTGTTGATAATTGAACCATGTTATATTTTGTAGAAATGGAGCACGCTTCGTGCGAATTTACATATATAGGTGCTAATTGTAGCAAATAAAATATTGCAAATATGTAGAGTTAAACGAAATGTTAAAGTGCAAAGCAATGTCAACATGTTGATTTTCACATTTATACAACATGCAACTGTTTCAGCATAGATGCAATTCATACAATCACCCAATAAAAACAAACATAAACATTGACTCTGAACAAAATGTATCAATCAAAAATAGGACTCAGACAATATATACAATACTTACCCAATCTTAAGAAATTGTTTTGGACAAAATAAAAATGATTGCATTTGAAACTTTAACCGTTTGTCGTTTTCTTTGTTCTGTTAATTTTTGAAAGTGTCGAAATGTATTTTTCCATTGAAATTTTAACGCCAGCGCACGGTGATTAATGTTTTGTAACATTAAGATAACTGGAGCCGCAGCGGAAAAGCCATATTGTCTACTTGAGTAAGCCATTCATTCACACACATTACATGACAATTGAATCTTTGTTTCGCAACACCCAGACGCATCTTGAATTTTATGCAAATTCATTGTCTTCAGTTCGTTCAAAAGGAAAGCGGCTCGTGTTTTTACTGCACATTTTCCATGCTCTAATGTTTTTGAACATCGCTCTAAGCACTAATATAATTACCATCGAAACAATTCCGGGTTCACTTGGTACACACACTTAATTCAAGTACTCAGCATTCATTGCTTTTGATTTTCGGTGCAGCTATCTCATACTTATAAAGACTATTCACCGTTTATGTAATTCATTCCATACTTGCACATAGTTTTCATATGCAAATTTTATGGATTCAAGATTTTTATCGCGTTAGTAATTACTCGTGCTCACTTATTTGAAAATTAAAGTGCAACAACCAAAAGGAAAAAACAAATATCCAATACAATGAACGTAAACACCGTGTGAAGTTATCTCGAGATATCGCATTACCACTTCGCACGCAAATACGTACACCGTATTATAACATTTCGCGAAACAGATAACCTGGCTGTAATGAGTCATTAGCAATGGGCATATATTGGTTCATTAATTTTATTTAATTATCACAAAGATCCGCAGATAGTGGAATAACGATCAGAGCACACATGATTTCACGTACTTACGCAATATTTGCTGTTTATTTTTCGCAAAATATTTCACATCGCGTCACTCGGCAGGCATTTTATGCATCCGAAAATCAGTGGGAGAGAAATAAATTCGGCGACGAAAATTCATTGACTGTTAATTATGTGTAAGAGCCCCATGAATTGAATAATTTATTAAATTGTTTTTCGGGATAAGTGTCACGCAACCCATAAAATCAATTGATCTACCGTCTGCCTTGGAAAATCACATAAAATAAATGAAGCGTGTTTGTTGAATGTCTGGCTTTCGGTTTTAGCTAAAAATTGAAACATTCGCCAAGACAGTTGGGTGGGCGAAAGAGTGGGATAGGGCGTAAAGCCAACATGAAACTCCTTTTATCTGTTTGTGTTTGTCTTTCAATGCGTCTCATGCATAAAGAATGAAGCTTGGTTCGATTGCGGTAGGTCGGCAACACAACAATGCATGCCTTTTGATGTGGCTCTTGCCTCATATTCATATCGACGGAGTGAGAGCGAGAGAGAAAAAGTTCCACATGTCGTTATAAAATACTTGGCACCGAAAATTGCTTGCCAAAACCTTTCCCAACATTCAGCTCCGAAAGTTTCCGAAAAAAAACACTCACTCACTCTCCCTCGTTCTCTCTCTCACTGACAAGTCTTGACCCAGTTTCAATATGAAAACGATCCTTGAAAAGTTTCCAATTCCAATTGCTTTCATGACAAATGCATCACAATAAATGCATTTCAAAATGTTTCACATCGGCTTTTATTCTCTCCCTTCTTCTGTCGCTCTCTCTCTCTCCCTTTCTATCTCGTTCTCGCTCCCACTCTGAACGGTTGACAAAAAAGAAATTCCACTGAAATTGACAGTTAAGAACTTTGAAATGCTAACGCATACGACTTTTCGCATGTCAAATTGTTGGCCTGAAGACGTGTTTCGGAGAAATTTTGTTTTGCCTTATGTGTTGTATAATCCTCTTGGATTTTTCATCTCATATTCCATGGGTTTATTATTTTTGCCAAGAATATATTTGCTCATCCGAAGTTTTAGGAGAGCATACATTAAGTACTTACCTCTTTGAAAAACAAGAGCGGTTTTTCTAAAACTCTCAAAAGACATAAATTCTCCATTGATATACTCAATGGAGCGTCACTCATCGGACCACCGTCCTCTGTGATGTTATTAGAAAGCATGCTAATTTTTATCAAAAAGTGCATTTATTAATCAAATAATAATGTTCCATACATCGATTTTCATTGGATCTTCAACAGAAAATGTGTCTTCGTAACTTTTGCATAAAACTATCCAACTTAAATGTATAAAGTATAACAATGATCAGCCTTGGAACGGGCGTTGATGCATATTTTCTTTGTTCAAATGAAGAAGAAGAAAAAACCATTCTCTCACTCCATTAAATTCCAATATTGTCTGATATATATATGATCAAAGACTTATTGTTTTATCACTTAATAACAACGCAAATATAAAAATTTATTGGAGCAACATCAGCAGCAACATTGGATTTGGCGATCCATAAAAATCGAATAAAACCCACGCTGCTATTGCTCATCTCTCATTTCGCCTGTTATTGTGAAATTATTTGTATGTTATAAATAAAGTATTGAATTAGATGACAAGTCTCAAACAAGTGTGCCAATATGCAATAGGCCATCTTCACCGAGCGAACTGAGCCCCGTGTCAGAGGAGTCTGCATCTTTATAAAAGCCATTTATCAGTTTCTTTGGTCCGACTTTTGCGCAATTCGCCATCGCCGATGGATTGATATTCACATTATGGTTGAGATTAATGCTATTGCTGCTAGTTAAATTACTAATGGTGCGGTTTGAATAGATGTTGTTGTTAGCGTTAATGTTGTTGTTGTTGTTGGTGGTGGTGGTGTTGTTGTTGTTGTTGATATTTCTTTGGTCGGTTGATTGCATAAAATCGCCATTAAATGTATCCTTTTGGAAGAATAACGGAGCCTGGCTGAGTATTACGTGATCGGGCACAAGAAACGATTGATTTTTGGCAACAAATACAGCGTTCGATGGCATCGGAACGGGGACCATCGTTCGTTCAACATTCGGCGGTGGTGGTGGCGGTGCCGCTGACTGTATTTGATTGCACACGGTGGTGGTTCGCTGTTGAGTTTTTGGTATGGTGCCGGAGTAGGTGTTTTTCGCATTGATTGGTGTGTTTTTCTTAAGAACGGATGAAATTAGTTTTGGTAGTGTGCCAGTTCGCATGGAGTTACTGGGAATTGCCACCGTTGGCATTTGATTTGTTTCAGGCGATGGATGTGCCGAAGGCACAGGTGTTGGTTGCTGTTGTGATGTGTTTTGTTGCATTTCTTGAAATTCGTCCACGTTACTGCTGTGAATTTGTATTTGATGGCTGGGCACCTGAATTACGTTCTGGTTTGTACAACCATCAATCTCGAGCGTTTCCAGTTCTTTGCTCAACTCTTTAACGATTTGCGATTTTGTCATTAGCATTCGTTGCGATTCATTCAGTTCGTGTTCCGTTTTCACCAGCTCCGTATTACTGTTCTCAATGTTTGAGTTAATTTGGTCGAGTACTTTTCGCATTTCGACTTCACTCAAACTCGGATCATCGACTTCATATTTACGAATTTTCGCATTTAATCGCACCAACAGCTCTTCCTCTCGTTGAATGTGTTTATTGATCGCAATCACCTTCTCGAGCAGTTCAATTTGTCCCGCTAAATGCTCATTTACATTTAGCGGTTTACGTGCATTGTCAGAATCGGTGGCGGCGACGATAGTGTCGTTGGTGGCGGCAGCATCAACTCCCGTACTGTTTACCTTATCTTCATGCGACTTCTCCATTTTCGCACAAAATTCCTTGCGACTCTCGTGCTCGGCTATTAGTTTTGCCTCACGACTTGTTGCCCCCTCTGCCAATTTCATTGCTGATTGCTTTTTCTCTTTTTTCCCTTTCTTCGTCGTTAGACGTTTACAAATATCCTTCAATGATTTCGTATCCATTATTTTGGTCTTTGCGATGCCGGTGCTCTTTCCATCATTGTTGTTATCGGTGCTGCTTGAGCTGCTGCCATTTGTTAATGGAGATGAAAGAGCGGGCGATGTTGCAATATCTTCGGTATTTACGCCGCTGTCGCTGTTTCCAGGTGTCGTTATTGCTTTATCGATTTCATCATCGATGATGCCGTTGGCACCGTTGTTATTGTTCTTCTCACCACACTCTTCGTTTCCAACAGCTCCTCCGTCAGCTTCTGTGCCACCAACCTTGTACAAACCATTCAAATATGTTTCGAGCAAATAATTTTTACCCATTTTATTTTCAGCGTGACGACGGTGCGTGCGATGATGGTCATCCTCGTACTCGGCAATCTCATGCTCCCGGTCTCTGTTGGGATTTTCAATATCCCGGAAGATTAAGTGGAAACGATATGAAAAGAGAACGAAAAGAGAAGAAAAGAAAAGTTAGTCATCGGAATGAATGGATAAGATGCTTTAACAAATAAATTCTTTTTTGCAATCGTTCTTTTCGCGCCCGAGTTTCAGCCCCCCAAATCACAAAATAGAGTAATTAATTACTCAAATAAAAATGAAGCATGCCCACTGGCATTATGCTGCTGTATATCGGTATCGATAGATCTTGGTTGCCAAAAAGTATCCCTTCAAAATGCGCATGAGATTTTTTTTTAATTTTCAAAATGGATCTCTCTCGAAGAGGGAATGAAAGAACAAATGAACGAAAGTCTTATCTCCCGTTTCTTTTTCTTTGCTTTGTTTTGTTTCTTGTTTGCACAAAATAAACTACAATGCATCATCGATATAGGTATTTCCGATGCTTACCTCAATTTGGATAATTGATGTTGGATAGTTTCACCTTGTTCCAGTATTAATTTCATTAATTTCTCAATGGACGCTTTTGACGATTTCGGATGAACGGTTTTGGCATTCTTTGACGTCTTTGCTGTACGATGCCGACGCCGACGAACAATCGCACTGTCCGCTCGTGATATTGGACTCTCTCTTCCGCTGTCATAATCAACGTGATGTGAACGACTGCGTATATTATGCGAGTCAAGTCGACGTAACGTCAATCGAACCTAGTGGAAAATGGAAGAAAAACAATTTTTGTTAGCGTGATGGTTAGCATGAAATTCCTTCATCTAGATTAGAATCAATCCGATTTCCGAAACAAAATGAAACAAATTCGAAAGGGATATTGAAATCATTCAATCACTCAATAGATTTTTATGTAAGCTTTTATGCTTTGAAACGATTGAATTTCCAATTCTTAGGAGTAGCGTGACTGAAGTTTCCTTCGGAAAAATGGAACTCATCCTGAGTTTTGACTGAATCAAAAAAAAATTTTTATACAAACAGTTTCAATAGTTAAAAATTGTGTTTTTAGCGAAGGAGAGAAACAATTTCAATTCGATTTACGTAATATTTTCTATTTTAATCGTACCTTTGTCCAACTACGCGGACATGAAAAATTACAAGTACAAGCTATTGGGTACATTTTTCCTCTTGTTCTTCTCAGAAGAGCTTTTCTTTCTCGGAAAAATCAATTTTCTAGAAAATCATGGGAATATTGAACTTGCTACATGTTTTTTTTCTTCAGTATGAACAAATCGGTTTTCGTGGCTATTTCAAAAGACGTCATAAACATAATCAACGTTTTCCGGTCAAACAATTTGTCGACAAAACATTCCATCCCCTTTAAAAAGGGAAAATTTAGTTTTATTTTAGTTTTGGTTTTTTTTATTCCTGTGCTCATTGTGAATTTATCGAGCATATGATTGAATTTTTTGTCACAATCAAATCGACCACAAAATTATATCGCCGGAGTAAGCAAATTCAAGCGGTAAATCACTGAACATTTCGCTTTTGAGAGTAATACAAACATTGGCTATACATTGCATTCCGAGCATTGCAAACTGAAATTCCTGTTCAAATTCGTTCATTTGCGGAATGTGCATATTTTGTTACCAAATTCATGACGGAAAATGAACCGTATAAAATATGAATTCAATGGACTGAGTTCATTTGTGGTTTGAGTTAAATTGCCCTAGTTTCTTTGAATCACCACAGAAATTTCACTATCAAAAACCGTTTTTAATTGATAAAAACCATCTTTTTTTTCACGGAAAAGTACCAAAATAGATTTGGTGACTCCAACGATGTTTAATATATGACTTTGAACGTATTACGTGATATGAGTCAAGCCTAATGTTCTTATCGCTTGATAATATCATTTCTATTGAAATTCACATATTCTCTAGAAGCATAAAGTGAATCACGATTCCAGTTATGTCAAACCCCAACAATAACATTTAGTTGCTGATATTTTCTGTGAACGGCAAGTAGATTCTTCATTTTCTAAAATCGTCAATTCAAAAAGCTTCTACCTAGTTGTGTCTAGTCGAGTAAATATTTGGTAGTATTTTACATAATTTACATTTTTCAAACAAAGTCACAAGATCTCCCGGTGCTAACATTCGTTGAATAAAATGGCAATATTTGGAAAAACAAATCGAAATCAATGACAAAGCGTATGACATGATGAAAATGTGCGCTGTTTCAAATATTGTTTGTGCAAAATTGACAATGTTATCACAATTATCTGATTTATGTGAGTTTGCCCAGCGGCGTAACTTATTTGTGGGAATATTTCAAGTATTCATCAAAATGTGTTGTTATTTTTTAATCTTCATGTTCGATTCGAAACGGTCAAATTGCAGTGAGCTGTTAGTCGGTTAAATCGCGACTCAAAATTCCCATAGCGTAAAAATTGAATAAACTACGGCTTCATATACGATTCGTTGAAGTCTTGCAGTTTGTGAAAAGGCTTCGATGAAGTTACTTCAAGTGCAAAGAGTTTATAATTCAAAACAGTCCCGGTGAATTCTCAAGTCGATTGAAATAAAAACCGAAATAAGCACTGTGATTGTAAACTTTGAAATAAGTTGAAGCACGATTGGGTGGCTGAGAGAAAACAAGTCGAGAAAAATTCGATACTTTCGGAGAATTTCGGAAGTTTTTCTTCTTCATTGCATAAGAGTACTCGACAAAGAAGCAAGCGGATATTGTAAAAAGCATTTTTGCTACAGTGAAAGTCGTAAAAAAATATATAAAGTTGAATAATTTGTTTGAATTAGAAAATATCCATCACAGCAGAATAATCAGAGTTATAAAATCATATTTTTTTGCATGATATTCGCCTATGATCTTAGAGCAAACAAATGACTTTGGCACAACATTGATCAATATCGCATTTATTTTGATTACAAACGGGCGTGTTGGAAAACGAAACATCGAAATTTATTCAATGTTCTGCTGCTGCTGTTTTCTATAAAAAAAGGAATTTGTTTCCAGTGCTGTCGCACAATAAAGTCAGTAATGCGTCGTTTCATTTCCGTTGCACAACAATGTATTTTCTCATTTTGTAATATTTTGCGAGGGTGGTCCGAATGTATGGAATTCCATGGCCGCTGAATGCTTTATCCGAAAGCATCACAAGTGAAAATACACAAAACACCATCAAAAATGGCGAAGCGAACATTTTTATTGATTTTGTCGAATGTGTTTTTTTTTCTTGGTTCATTGGGTCGTTGTTGCCAAAAAATTTTATGGCTCCGGACATATACTATCATTTATCCTTTTTTCGTTTATTGCAAAATCTGCGCCGCGAGTAAAAATTTATGCATTTTTATGAGTGAATGCGAAAGCTAATCGGTGTCCATATCGAAAGTGTTTCGCTCGTTACTTTTTTTTCTCGTCTCTACGAGTTACCATCTAAATCGTAAAAAAAGCGAAGAATATTCATTCAAATGGCTTAAGCCATTCGGTGCATACAAAACAGGCACGTGATTTAAAAACGAATTCCCGTTACCTTTACGATGGTGGTGTGCCGTTCCGACCTTCGGCCGAACATCATGCGGAATAAAGATGCTAGCGCAGAAAGTTTTCCGTGATAACAAATCGCATACAGCATGGCACACACACTGTTCTACTGCTGAAGACCGAAAAGCGACACATTTCTCTGCAGCGACTGTGTTTGTGTGTTTTTCTCTCTCGTTTACGACTGCCGTGAATTACAAAATCGAAGCAAAATTGGGCTTTTGAGTATATCTTCTTTCTATTTATTGCAACGAAGCATGCTCGGAATCTCTATTGGTCCGATGAGAGCGAGCCAGAATGGATTGTGTTTAGATGGTCCTTCGCAAATTCGTTAAATATTGTTCGATATATGAGTACGGTTATAAGCGCATTGGGAGTAAATTTTGGTACAAACGTCGGGATTGAAATGATAAGATTTGGATTTTGAATCCACACAAACATTCACTCTGGTTTGACTGAATTGTAATTGGATTGATTTCTATTACTCTCGCCAGTGTCTGTGTATGCATTGAATGTGGCTGACCGCAATCAGATTATTCCGTTCTTGATTCGGTTTTCACGCCTTTCATTCAAGTAAATTGATTTGACTTTGTTAACTGTGACTTCCATCGACACCACTGTGTGTACACTGTACACGCGCTGCCGTCTTGAGTACACTATAACTTGAGTTGGCTTGTTTGAAACCGTTTAAAACTTTGATTACTTTCAATGATGATTGGAACATGTTGCGCTACCATTTCGTTTTCGGTTAAAAGTCATTTCACGATTTGCATTTGAAGGGGAGAAAAAAAGCGAGAAGCACAATTTGACAGAAGTTTAGCGACAAATTGAATAAAAATTAAGACATGCTCGTGTTTAATGCTTCAAGTCATTGAAACTTGCAACTTATTTTTCATGTCTTTTGAAAGTCAAATTCATGCAAACAAAGACGACGACGACGATGAAGAAGAAAAGAAGTGGTGTGTTTGCCACGGAAAACTTGAAATCGATTTCTCAAGAATATTTGTGTCGCTGAGCATAAAAATGGGAATACAGATCTGTTACAGCAACAACCGAACATAAAATATTGTTCCCTAAAAACGTTATATGAATTTCCATCTAACGCGAGTGTTCATGTTAGTATTAGTATTAGTTCATGTTACACTCACATTGGATAGAAATTCATGTAACGTTTTTGAGGAACAATATCTTATGTTCGGTTGTTGCTGTAACAGATCTGTATTCCCATTTTTATGCTCAGCGACACATTTGCAGTGAGTACTATATAGTTGAAATTCTGGCTGAATGCATGTGCAATGACACGATAATGTATGGAGTGCTGTTGCTTTTTTTTACTCTCTCTTCAACTTTTCCTCGTCTTCAACAATTGGTTGGTGTTTGGTTGTCGATCGTTTTGCCATTCAGTGCATTTCACGTAACGTATTTATCCACATTGACTTATTCATGCTGTAAATATTATTTTTCATTCCCGTCAAACACTTTGCTGAAGTGCCACAAACAGACAACAGATACATATACATTCAAACCATAAGAATCATAGGAGCATTGCAACGACCATAAAATATATGTATTTCATCAAGTTTATCAAGCTCTTTCCAAGTTCATGCATAGTATTGAACTTTTGTTCAAGTTCTACCATCAAAATGTACAGTAAAATAATTTACGGGCACGACGTAAGATGGCGTTTTTTCTGGTCAAAAAAAAGTTGCAATATCCCTTTGATAAGAATACGGCGAATGTGCTCATAACACATATCAAATATCTGAGAAACAAAATACAGAAACTGTAACACGAAACGAAAGAATTGGGATCTCGTGTTAAAAACCGCATGTCATCGATTGTATTTTATACATGCTTATCGATTGGTAGTTGCGATGCTATGATTGTGCTAAAATGCATTGGATATGTGTATACGGTGGGTGCATTCATGACCGAAATGGAATGACGATGTTTTCACTGTGTTTACATTTTATTCGATGTTCGTAACTTTGAACAAGCCAACAACAGAACGAGGGGGAGAGTAAACTGGTAGAACGAACAAACGACCAACAACAACAGAAAAATGTAAAAGAGACACATAGAGAGGGAGAGGGAAAGAGAGACAGGAAAAGAGAAAAAAGAGAGAGAGATACGAGGATTTCGATTCAAATCTGTGGTGCATGAAATAACTTTTGGAGAGATAAGCCAAAGTGGAAGCAGGGACATTGGAATGGAAACAGGAGCATTTTTGGGGAGGACGATGCAAACTCAACACAGAGCTCACCGATAAAACTCCCGAACCGTACAAATGAGAGAATACATGAGTACATACACACAAGCTGAACATGGCTGAACACGTTCGATTTTATGTTAAATTCGAAAGACACCATCATTCACCAAATACGTCCTTTTCTCATTGCATTCGAATCTTTCAATATCATCGTTTATATAGTTTGGGGGCGATAAAAATGGATGTTTGCGGTGTATTGTTGGAGCAATACAGCAGCCCCACAGCGATGGAACCGAATTTTTTGAGCTAAAATGCAAATTGCACAATAAATCTGCAAAAAGGAAATTTGCTCTGAGCTACTCGCCAAAATTGCATTGAGAAATCATGAGACACTCGAATTATGAACGAAAAAAATATATATGTATGAAAATGACACAGTGCATAAAACACTTACGGTACATCACTATATTTCGGTAAGTCATTTGAACGGGCATTCCTTCTCTCTCTATAAGTCCAACAAACACATAGATGAAGTAGCTGGAATAGACACTGTGTAAGTGTACAAACGGCGCCATTTCTTTTGAATTTCTAATACATATTTTCGTTTTTCTCCTTCGTTTTTTCTCTCTCTTTCTCTCTCTCTCTCTCGTTTTTTTCCCTCTCTAACAAATGAACCATGTATCCCAACTAAATGGAAATTTTATACAATGCAAGTAAAACGGAGCATATTTTCCGAGGCGATAGATTAGAATTTTTGATAAAAACGGAGACAAGTAATAAAATCTCGAATATTTCAAGTTGGCAAAATTTTCGATACACAGTGAGTTTTTCTGTTGTTATAAAAATCAGAAAAAGAGAACAACAGAAAATCGGTGATAAATTAAAATGCGTTTGCCATGGCCTAAAATTGTTGGCTTGTTTACATGCTGCTTTTATTATCCATCTAATTATATACTTGAAATTCCGTATCTTCTTTGGAACGGAAGAAGAAGAAAAAACAATGTGTAGGCATTGTTGAATCTGGTCGTAAAAAGCATTTTTGCGTTTTCTATTAAATGTCGAGCTTAATTATCAGATTTTACTACGGCTTCTAGTAAATGAACAAAGGCCCGATATTCTCTGTATATGGAAAATTGCAAAAATGAGTATTTGCATGCTTTGAGGGCTTATATGATCAGATGCTGCTGCTGCTGCTGCTGCGACTGCCGTGAATGGAATTCTTGGCACAGTACGGCATCTTTGCTCTTCACTTTGCCAGAGCTTCGAATATGCTTGTAAGCTTTCGACATAATTCCGATGATAAAATGCAAAACTATCTCTTGTGCCAATCCACCACATTCACTATTCAAAAGCAATATTGTGTGGCATCGCATCCATTGTGAACTGGATTTTGCACAAACGACGCGCAATATAGACACGCGATTCTCCGATTTGTAGCAATGAAAACGTAACATTTAATGTGTGTTGTGGCCTCCCCATTTCTCTTTTCTTTTCCATGATGAATGAGTTGCGATTTATCACATTCAACAAATCAAACCATTGCATCCATTCAGCTAAAATGGTATAATTTCACTTCGGCTCCTTTTGTATCATGTGTTTGGGTTATATAGGACGCGAGCGCACAGAAAGAAGGTTAACGGTCTCGTTGTAGATGGTGGCCACATCCAAAAATGTAATGAAATCTCTCAATTTTCGCGATGCCACAGCAGCCAGATAAGAATTTCTTGTTCGATAAACACATCATATGTGTATGTTCCAATTTGTGTGTGTGTTCCATGTGTCTGATGATAAATTCTAGTTTCTGATTCGAATCAAACTACAGTTCAATGCTCATAAATGTGGTTTTGCATAAAACAAACATCAAATTCATTGCTTTTAAATCTCCGGCATTCTGGAAACAAAGCTTCGTTAAGACCCATCAACTTCAAGTGGTAAAATATCAGTTCATGCATACATATGTATTTACCATTTCTCGGTTGCAACAATTCAAATGCAAGTCAAAACATTTGGGTTTCCACTTACGGAGGAAAACATGCACCACTTCGCCAAACACCATGGATGTTCATTGTTCACCGAACATGGATGGATGAGAGACTGTTTTTGGCAAAACTAATACACTCTACGGATCACATTCAAGTCTAATTAAACAATGGCATGTTCAATTTATGTGAGTGAATGTTATTCGGTGAATATGCACTTCAGTCTGCTCCCTCACACACACACACACTCGCGCGCGCGTTGTGATGGAAATCAATGTTGATGGAGAGCAAACTTCGGGGAAATACCCAGACGTTGCCAGAGCGATAGTGCATTTATTTTCGGTTGGATCATAACTATACATTTTAATGTGCCAGTATTTGCATTCTCACTTTCCAATTGACTTGATATTCGATTTTACACATTATGTACTTAGCTAACGATAGTATTCATGTTTCTATTTCTCTCTCTCTCTCTCTCTCTCTCTCACTCCAGTCGACAAAACTCGAATAAATTTTAAGGTTACAACATAATCCGTTTGTTTGGCAATATTCAGGTATATATCTGGGATTCTCAATTGAAAATTACACGCATTTGCACACAATTCGGAATCGAAGAGCACACTTAAACACACACACACACACGCTTCCCAATTTCGAACATAAAGTTTTGCAAGTTCATTGAAGCAGCGAGACAATTCATGGATAGACTTGATCGTACTTAATGATTTTCCACTTATATGCGCAGATGCTCTATCTCCCTCATTATTTCGGTTTCTCAGCATGAAGCTTGCTGCCGACGATGATTCGAAACAGCAAACCAGGAGCATTGACATGGAACGTGCTGCAACTCCCCAATTATCTGTTTGGAAAATAAATTCGATTTTCCAGCCCAGTAAGAAAAAAAAAATACCAATTAGTTGATTCGAACGGTCACCATACCGTTCACCAAACCAAAATGCTGAAAAACAGATTTTCAATATTATATTTCGTGTCAACGAATTTTGTTTTCGTTTGCATCCAATCAAAGTGTTTTTGCGAGTATATTAAAAAAAATATATTTGAATATTTAACTTGTTCAAAAGTTTTTGTTGTTCAACGATCGATACGTTTGTTTAGAATTCTATAAAATTCTGAATATTTTCCGTTGCAAAAACTGGATTGAACAATATTTCCAATTCATAGAGATCTCATGCACAAAAAGCAATTTATCATAACGGAATTATATGGGATTTATGTAGGAAGTTGGAATAAAATTGATGCATCGCAATGTATATTGGTAAATCCTTTCGATCTACATCTCTGTCATTCCCGATGCTGTCGACAAAAACTCATTCGAATTCGAATTGCAAGCAAACTTTTGGTTCTTTTGTGTTCATCGCAAACACCAACATGAGCATATGTTTAAATTGAAATAGGAGCTCAACGTGAATGGACGACGAAAACAAATAAAGACACCGTCAGATTAAAATGTTCGAGAGGTACTTTGGCTGTCTTCAATAAATCAACTTTCGTTGGTTTTTTTTTTATTTCTTTCTTCTCCAAATCGATTTTCATTCTGAAACCAACATACGGTACGTGCAATGTAAATTTGCATATAGTTAGGAACGCAAATCATGCAGTTCCAATTGTGGGTCATCGGGTGCACAATTCAATTATTATTTGTGCACCATGCTCACTTAAACTGATGCCACATCAGTGATGTGCCCTGTCCACAAACACAAAAGAGAGTTGAATTGAATGCAAACGAACGATTTGAGCGTCTGTCGACAAACACAGTCACTCAATAAAATCAATTACGAAAGTTTGAGAAATGACAGAAAAAAATCGGTCTTTTCGTTTGCATTGCACCACCTGAGTGGAAAGTGTTATTTGGCACAATTTTGTATGTGTGTTTGCGAGTGGGTGAAAAAAGAGTCGAATACATTTTGGTCTTTCTCTATCGATAAGTTCCATTCGTAAAAGAGCATTTTGTTCTTTGCACAAAAAAAGACGTTGCGATTGCAAGCGCTATCATTTGTGTCAGTGGAAATTGTAATTTGATAGATTTCCCTTGTCAATTCTTCCGGATATATTTTAATTTGATTAAAAGATTTACCCTCTGTCTGTCACTAAAGTGAATTTAACAGGTTATTTAATATGCACTGAACTTACCTCTGATTTGGTTTGTCCCCATGCCTTCCAAATCTTCAGGATTTTCGTTTTATTGTCGAGCATTTGTTCAACGCGTCTCCATCGTTCGGTGATAGCGTATTGATGTTCAGCGGTCGTTGTTGTGCCACTTATCGGTTCACCATTGATGCCCTCGTTCTGCAGCAGTGCCTCGACCAATTGGCCACATGTCGTTTCATTGGTGATGCCTGAAATCCAACGCTGTTCACCATGCACCCAGATCGGAATTTCATCATCCGAATCGATAGACAGTGATTCATCATCGCTCATTTCTCCGGTTGATTGCGATGATACGGAAATCGATGCAATTGATCCTAATGAAGAGCTCGACGAAGAGGTTGATAAAGTGCATTTGATACCGTTATCAGCACTACGATGACGATACTGTGGTCGTTTATTCGTTCGTTCCTCACTAATCACAGCAACAACGACGACGATGCACCATGAAAATGAAAAATCGATAAACATAGAGTATATTAGTTCGGTTGACATTTGATTAATTGTTCAATATAAATAGGGAAAAGTGTTGCGATGAAACCTAAACAAATTGGCATTTGCAATCCAAGCCGAACAATGAATCAACAAATACTGGCGGATGAAGATCCAATGACTGCTCGCTTATATTTCGGAAAAATCGGAATAATTTCGCTGTGTAATTAACATGAAACACGATCAGCGCTGCACACAATTCGCATTAAGCCAACGGCAGTGTCATTTGTATATATTTGCTCTCAAGTAACCAACACCAAACGTTCACTTTGCACATTTTTGGAACGTTCACTTTGTGCTTGTGGCGATGGTATTCAATGGGTTATTCGAAAAGGGGGGGAATTTTACACATGTAGCTATCACGAGCTATCAAAAAATTTAAATTATGATATATGAATGGAGTCTCGCTTCAAGTGTGAATAATAATGACAGTACAAATGCGTTACCATTTCTATGCTCAATTAATATTCGTGCAACGATTGTATCTGCTCTACCATTTCCAATTTTGCGTAGGTACACACATTTCACAAGCCCATTTCTTGCTTGACGCCAAAAATACAATGGCCAAAATGCCGGAGCGAACTAAAACTTTGACTTTAATTAGATATGTATTCAGAGAAACAAACATACCGATGGATTTGTTTCGTTTAATCAATTGAGTCGACCCACTCGCCGCTAAAAACGGTAAGTTTTCACATCGGGAAACTTGACGGCAGTGTGCAAGTGAATGCAATTGTATGCTGTTATGGATCAGCATATAGCCATGGGTCAGCATTAAACAAAATGAGAGCGTTAGTTACGCCTCGCGAAAAGTGAAAACACAGATTATCCCAACAAATGCGATAGATCAGCAATGTTTCAACGACGTGGAGTAACTTTCAGTCGACTTTTTATTTTATTTTTCCATTGCCATTGTTAATTTCCAATGTTTACTTTTTGATCCGAGAATCGCGCCGTTAATCGCAATTTCTTCTTACTTTGGAAAACAATTGTTGCTGAGCATACAATCCAATTCCAATCTCAAAAATATGCAAAAGTAAGCAACACTTAAACGTCGTATTTTTCCACGCGCTAAGCCACCAGCAAATCATGTATAAATCAAACAAAAATCAGTGACAACCACTTGGCTCAGCGAAGACACATGACGGAATGTTTGTTGTTGATATATCGAGAGTTTATGAACAAGTGCCATGATTTGAGCAGATGGACAAACGGGTTATGAATCGATATATACGAATACATTTACTTTTTTGTATATTTATTGTTTTCGATTGATTCACTTCATATGATATCTAATTGCTTCAATGGGCATGAAGTGTCCCAGAATTTCGTACCTCTTTTTATTTCTTCAAACATTTACACGAATTGCCTTTCACCTTTTTAAATTTTAACATATCTGATTTATTGCCACCAGCAATAACATCAGCAATGCACACACCAGCAAAGCAAACATACGTCATACCCAAATTAGCAACTGAAAAAAAAAAATTGGACTAATTTTCGTGGAAGAGAAAAAAAAACAATAAACAAATGAATCAGAAACAAAAGGTGAAATTATCGCTCAATCATTGTTCGTTCAAGGAGTTTCCGATGATAAGCGAAGCCGAAAACTCACTCGAAACAGTCGCACATCGGAGAATCTGCTTTATTTTGAGCGTACTTCAACGCAAAATGAATTTTTTTCGAGATTATCAATCCGTTCATGGAATCACAAAAAAAAAATTATGAATGAGACACTCTGATTGAAAGTCAGTGATTTTGCGTCTGTCTTAATTTGGCCCAATTATTTACGGTGCTATTGTTCTGTTTTGGTGGCGTGACAACATATTTTCTCCCTATTGAAAAATCATTCTTTTGACTTAATCCACGCTCATGTGCGTACTCAACGCAGAAATTATGCACTGAACTCTACTAGTACGCGTATTTGACAAACACTGCTTTCCATACCCGTGTACCGAATTGTTTATATTTTGTTTACAAAAACGACGTTTTTGTTTCTTTTTTGCGTCATTGCGTTCAACTCGGTTCGGCACAATCAATTGTTAAATATTTTTCGGTTCATAAACTGGCACATTTAATGGAAATATTTCGCTGATGTAATAAATATAAACAAATATGTATCCAGCCGTAGCAGCAACAGCGGCAAAAGTATTGTGTATTTTTGGCATTGGAGGCGCGCACGTTGCACAGCATGTGGTCAAACGTCATTCAGTCGACGGTTATTGTTGTTGTTGTTGTTGTTGATGTGACCGCAAAAAAACGCTAACTCGAGCCTCTTTATTTGCCATAAAATTATATGACAGTTAATCTGTTGACAGATGATAAATAAAAGCCGATGTGCACTTAGAAATTACTCATCGGCTCCTTGTCTTCATTACACAATGATTCAAGTACTGCTTGTGTGTGTTTGCTGTTTTTTTTTTCTTCACGTGTACGAAAGCGTATAAAAAGTGAATCGTTTTTTAATTCGTTTTTCAGTCTCACACTCGCTGTTCTGGTGCTATTGCGCGGACGGTTTGCAAACGAAATGAACACAAAATTTCAAGCATCGACTGAATTTTTTTCCCCAGTGAACTAACACACATTGTGTGTTTAGAATCTAAATTTTTAATCTGAAAATATTAGTCGGCGAATAGAAAACGAAATACATCGCGCATAAACACAAAACATGGTCACAAAAAAAACTGTTTGCCCTCTCACTGTGAAAACAACGAATGTTTAGATAATTTTGAATGTTTTGCGTTCGCTGTGTGGCGATTCAACATTTATACCAACTGGAATTTTAAAGCGACTCTTGATTTTCGACAGCAATCGATACGAAAATCACAGAAGCTAATCATTTTTGTTTGATATGGTTTTATTTTTCATTCGTACAGCAGACACAGTCCGAGTCGGTTGTCGATTGTTATTCGTATGATTTTTTTAGTGAATTTGTGTTCTGAACAATTTTGAAGAAGAAGAAAAAAAGAAGAAAGAATCGAGTTAATATTTGACATTTTATCAAACGTGGGTTATTGTAGGTGCGTCTGTGCGTTGTGCGAGTGCATTGCACTGTTTCTTGTTTGTTCCCCGTGTGTAAGATAAAAAGTGACGGTGTTTCGTATGATTTGAACAAATAATTGTGTAGTAATCCAGTTTGAAAGTTATAAACATTTGAGAAGAAACTATGAATGTGGATATGCAAGAGCTCGAGAGGCAAAAAAATCCCTACGAAAGCGCATGGTTTTTTAAACGTTGGACATTTTGGTAAATTAACCGCATTCGGGTTTTTTTTCTATTCTTTCTCACGTTCAAATATGATCAAAATTTATTTTTGCTCACATTTGCTGATTGCTAGACGTTCAATCGTGATTACAATGTACACGAGCCGAAAGAATGTTTCGGATATGATCAATAAATTTGGATTGTTCGAGAAATGTGTCTCTCTCGTTGTGTGTGTGAGTCTGTGACAAAGACACAACGAGATAGATCTCGATGTGATAAGCATGGCGGGGTGCTCAACACATGTGAACCTGTTGCTAGTAATCCACTTGCATTTTCAATACGATTGAAAACAATGTTGCCGATTGTGTGTGCTGTCAATTTTGAGCAGGAAATTTCATGCTTATTTGCAGAGTGACATTTGTCTCAATCTCCGATTGAATCGAAAACGTATGACAGTGAAAATGAAACAAACAAAAAATTTATTTTCCCATTTTCAGGTGGTTGAAAGACTTGTTCAAATTGGGCCTTAAAAAGCCACTTGACACAGAGGATCTTTATAAAAACCTTACACAACATGATTCAGCCCGGATAACGGACAAATTCAACGAACTTTGGGAAGAAGAGAAGAGTCACAAACGACCACATATTTTTAATGTTATCCGTAAAGTTTACATAAACAAAATTATTGGTCTCAGTATTTTATATTCAGCTGTTGACATAATATCAAGGTAATTTTTCTTTAAAAAGATTAGTTTTTAGGAATTTGAACACATGAGTCACATTAACGTTTTCTCGTTTTTTTCCTTCTTTTCCTCCCACTGATTGACTCTTCACATCACACAAAATGATACACAATCTAAATAAAAATCGATTTCTATTCTCACAGAGCTGCTCAAGCACAATGCTTAGGTGGTTTGCTGACATATTTCTCCACACATTCGGACAGCAGCCAGCAACAGCAATGGGCCATTTGGTATGCTGTTGGTTTGACTTCATGCGCTTTTGTGTCAACGGCTTTCACAAATCCATTCAACCTTTATGCGTATCAAATGGGCATGCAAATTCGTGTTATTTGCACATCATTAGTCTACAGAAAGGTAATTCAAGCTACAATACGGCTCGACGAAATATTGATTTTTCTTCGAATAAACCCGTTATAATCAAACAGAACATACTGATATGTCAATACCGGTTTTTATCAATAAATCCAATCAATTCAGTCATTTGAACAAAAATAGCCAAACCGTTTTTATCAAGTTGGTTTTTATTTAGAAGAAAATTTATAAAAAAAACTAAAAAAAAGAGTAGACGAAATTAAGGCGATTCGATGTTTATTCTGTTGATTTCGATGAAATAATATAATCTCTTTTCGGTGATAACAAACGCTTCGATCATCCCAAATATAGGTGCTGAAAATATCGAAATCCGTATCGGTGAATGGACTCAACGGTTTAGCGATAAATATCATGTCGTTTGATACATATCGCTTCGACAATGCGATAACTTTAATGCACTATTTGTGGAAAGGACCCATTGAAGTGATAGTTTTCGGTTATTTTCTCTACCGTGAACTCGGCTACTATGGATGGATCGGTGTCGGATTTATTTTGTGCTTCGTGCCTATTCAGAGTAAGTGAGATTAATTTGAATTGAAAATACCGGCTTTGATCCGATCCGATTCGATGCGCTGCATTGTTAATTAACAAACCGTTTGGTTTCAGTTTATATGGGGAAAATGACGGCTAATTACCGATATCATCTGGTCGGTCACACGGATTCTCGCATTCGAATTATGAATGAAATTATTCAAGGCATTCAAACAATTAAAATTTATGCGTGGGAAAAACCGTTTGGGCAATTTGTCGATAGAATCAGAAGGTAATTTCAGTGATCATATTTGATGCTATTTTTTCTTACTTAGCTATTATGATTGTCTCATTTTCGCATTCTAATCATAAATTTTCCAATTTTGCAGTAAAGAACTGAAGACACTCCGTAGTCTGTTTGTGATACGTGGCATTCTGTTGAGTTTTAATATTATTTCGCGAATATCGATATTTTTGAGTCTAATTACATTCGTTTATTGCGGCAATGTGTTTACCTCGCGACAAGTCTTCGTTGTGACTTCGTATTTCAATTTCCTGTACGATTCGATGCTCTATTTTTGGACAGTGGCATTGGCAACGATATCCGAGTGTTTCGTTTCAATGAAGCGTATCGAGGATTTTCTTTTGTTGCCCGAAGACAAAGATCTGTACAATAAACAGCAAATACAGAAGCAACAGCAGAAACAGCAGTCACAAAAATCGAAAAAATCGAAAAAATCTAATGGATTTCCGAATGTGGAATCCGTACCTGATGTCATAGTCAATGGTTTCAAAAAACCAGCACCGAAAATCGTACGAATCGACGAGAGTGCTCAAGAGAAATGTGTCATTTTCAACAATGTCACAGCAATGTGGGCCAATTCGCAGTCCGGAATTGAGGACGTTAGCTTTGAAATCAAAGGGAATCAATTTTGTGCGATCATCGGTCCCGTGGGCAGTGGCAAATCGACCATTTTGCATACGATATTGCATGAGTTGGAAATTGATAAGGGTGAACTCAGTGTGTGCGGTGTTGTCAGCTATTCAGCACAAGAACCATGGCTATTTGAAGCAAGCGTGCGGCAAAACATTCTTTTCACAGAAGATTATAATGAAAATCGATACCGACAAGTGATTCAAGTGTGTGCACTCGAGCGAGATTTGGAATTGCTACCGTATGCCGATCTAACGATTGTCGGCGAACGTGGCATTAGTTTGAGTGGTGGACAAAAGGCAAGAGTTAGCTTGGCCAGAGCAATTTATCGACATGCTGATATTTACCTGCTAGACGATCCATTGTCGGCCGTGGATTCAGTAGTTGGAAAACATATTTTTGATAATTGCATCAAAGAATTTCTTAAAGATAAAATATGCATTTTAGTCACACATCAGGAACAATATCTGAAAGCATCGAATCATATCGTTTTAATGGATATGGGCAGAGTTCAAGTGCAAGGCAAACATGCACGTATCGAAAATGTGCATTATCAATCATTCCGGCGATTGACCGTTGAAAATGACGAATTAGACGATGACAAACTATCGGATGAGGTAAATATTTTGGGTTCCCATATCAATTGTTTGATTGATGAATTCAGCAACAATTGAAAAGCCGCACCCAGACAACAATGAATGACAAAATACTATGCTCTCTTTCAGGAGGATGAAGCAATGAAAGCGAATGAAGCATTTTCAAGACAATTAGAAAGTCGCAAAGAAATGCAACACATCGGTTCGGTTGGATTCAAAGTGTACAAATCTTACTTTAGCTCTGTAGAAAATTTATGTTTAGTACTTAGCGTGATATTATTAGTGATAACCGGTCAAATAGCAGTTAGCGGTGTTGACCTGTTCGTTTCGAAATGGTGAGTTTTGGTGATTAAAGTCGTTTATACTTGAAATGGAATAGATTTAATCCATGTCCATTCAATTTGAATTCATGACTCGGCACATAACCTTATACATTATACTAATACTAATCTTTCTCGCTTTTCAGGGTAAAATGGGAGACTGAGCGCACCAAAAACTTTTGGCGAATGCTGAGGCGTGCCATATTCTATGACATAGATTCAGAAGTGGATCCCGAAAGACTTCAATATTTATACATTTACACGATCCTAATAGTAGTCGTTTTATATTTAGTGTTTCAACGTGCATTGGCATTGTTCTATTTCTGTTTGAAGGCATCGCGTCGTATCCATGAAAAACTCTTCAACAGCGTAACACATGCCCAAATGTATTTTTTCAATAAAAATTCGTCCGGTCGAATAATCAATCGATTTTCGAAGGACATGAATGATATCGATTACTATTTACCTGGCGTTCTCTATGATTCCATATTGGTAAGTTGTAAGAAGAAGAAAATACAAAAATAGCCCAGTAACGAGAAATATCAATTCGATTGTTCACAGTTTATACTACAAGTAACAACGTCATTGAGTCTGGTATTGATGACGAACTATTGGTTGGCGATACCCACGGCCATTATGAGTCTCATATTCCTTGGTTTACGACACATTTATGTGCGAACAGCAAGGTGCCTCAAACGCATGGAATCAATGGGTAATGACCAGAAATTGACTTACCATTCAAATGGGAGAAGAAAAAAGTTTTCTACAATTTCCATTTCCTTATTCAATAGGTCGAAGTCCGATATTTTCACATACAAACGCCACAATAAGTGGTCTCACAACGATACGATCGTACAAATCAAATGAAATCATCATTAAGGAATTCAATGCACTACAAGATGGCAATACTGCGGTGTGTTACCTATTCAATTCAACGTCGCGTGCATTGGCACTGTGGCTGGAGCTCGTCTGTGTACTGTACATGATGATTGTGCTAACAATATTCTTTGTGTTTAAAAACGGTACAATTCCATAGATAGAAAAATTCAATGACGGAAATTGTTTATTAATTTATCTCTTCATATTCTAGAGATAATTGGTGCTAATGTTGGACTGGCCATAACTCAAATTCTAAATTTGATTACCACTATTCAATGGGGCATACGGCAAACGGCCGAACTTGAGAATTATATGACGTCTGTTGAACGCGTCATGGAATACATCAACTTAAAACCAGAAAAAGATTCGAAAATCGAACCGAAACCCGACGAAAAAACACCAAACTTTAGCAATTGGGCAAAGAAAGGCGAAATCGTGTTCAAAGATTTATCTTTGAAGTACTCCGAAGACAGCCATCGAATACTCAAATCATTGAATCTTAGAATAAAATCGGGTGAAAAAATTGGTATCTGCGGTCGAACGGGCGCAGGTAAAAGTTCCATAATCCAGGCCATTTTCCGGTTGGCCCATAACGAAGGTGTCATCAAAATTGACGATGTCGACATATCAACCGTGCCGCTGTATCATTTACGCAAAAATATTTCCATTATACCGCAAGAATCAATTCTATTTTCGGGCACGATGCGCGATAATCTTGATCCATTCCACGAGAAAAGCGATGATGAACTTTGGAGAGCACTTGATCAGGTCAGTTTCAGTTTGATTTGACGAATTTTCGTTTTCTGTTTGTTTTGTTCGTTTTGATCTTATCATCATTTTGTTTGCAGGTCGATTTGCGAGCAGCCGTTAGTGCACTGCCGAAAGGTCTGGACTGTAAGGTGCATGACAATGCATCGAACTTCAGTTGCGGACAACGTGGTCTTGTGTGTTTGGCGCGTGCCATTTTGCGCAAAAATAAGATATTGATTTTGGACGAGGCAACAGCTAATGTTGACCATCATACGGATAAATTCATACAGAAAACCATACGCGAAAAATTCGCCGACTACACCGTTTTGACGATTGCACATCGTCTGCACACAGTTATGGACAGGTGACTATATAAAATGCCTTATCACATTTTCGATTTTATTTCTAAATCAATCCGTTTCACTTCCATGACAATCAGTGACCGGGTGCTTGTGGTGGATGGTGGTGTTGCCGTTGAATTTGATCATGCACATCGCCTACTCGAAAATCCGGACGGATTTTTAACGAAATTAGTAGATGAAACTGGATTCACAACGTCACGCCACTTAAAGCAAATGGCCAAACAGAATTTCGAACGAAAATCGCATTAGCGGTTGTTCCGATATTTATACAAAGTTAATTTAATGTTCATGCTACTGGTAGAGATAAGTAAGATAAATGTAATGAAAGAAAAACCTCCAAACACTCCATATACGGAGTAAAATAGTACCGTACCCATTGATGTGTTTTATTTGCAATGAAAAGTTTCAGATTTCGTTTGGCAATGCCAACAATGACAATTACATTGTAGTTTTATTGACGCTCGAAAATGGGGAATGAACAGCATTTGGAAACAGCATCAATATAACATTCGGATGTATGACCAAGGGAAATGGTAATGTATATGGTATTGAAATAGGTCGAATAGCCAGCGCTAATGTTTCGAATAGACACATTTAAGGCAAACACCTTTTGTACACATTTTACTCCACCAGTTTGGTATGTGCTCAATGGTGATACGTAACGTACAGTATCGGCAAAACATATGCATCATTTAAAATCTATGAAATGCTCTTCGGTCCACACTTTACACTTCACACTGTTAAAATCGTCTGCATTGTCGAGTTTCATTGTCAAAATTAAGGGCAGTCTGGAGTTTCGAAGGCAAATTGATGGGCAAAAATAATTGTCAACGACGGCTTGTACTTTCCCAAAATGAACTATAAATGTGCAGTCAATTAAAATGGCACATAAAGTCTATGAATAAACACTCAAAATATTCCACTTCCTGAACACTCAGTTCAGCGAGTACTTTTTGTTTTCATGTTTCCCTCATCCATTTTGATGAAGATAAAAATAAATTGTTGCTTTGCTAATTGCAGAGTTCAAATTGACGGAAAAGGTTTTTTTTTCATTCTTTATTTCTAGTTATGAAAAACAAATGATAACAAATTTAAAAACGTGCAAAATAAAAATATTGAAAAAACAGCTACCGAAATGATTTTTCGTAAGTACAGACTTGAGTCTGACATCATCTGTGCAGTAGATGTTCACCCATTTGGCAACCAATTAGTAAATTTTATCATATATGCAATGAATTAATCAGGAAAACACGAAGCATATAATTGGAATGGATTCAAAATGTCTGGAAATTGGTTCCAAGAAAAATGATATAAATTATGCAAATTTAGGGCTTATAGATAGCCTAGTGACAATCCATTTGCACTCTGATTTCAAATCGTAAATTCATAAATTTGTGTGAAACAAATTGATATATTTGATTCGCCATTGCAATACATGTAAATTGATCTTTGGTGAAATTGAAAACCGACGCATGTCAAATTGCGACTGATTCGTTTTTCTCGGAAATTTATTGCCAGAACTTGGCCAACTCTTTTCCCGACACACAAATCGGAAGTATGCAAAAATGAATACAATTCCGAAAAGCGATACGCTTATGATCATCACAACGAATGAAATCGAAAATAAAATGGCTTCGTGTGAAATTATGTAAATATTTCGCATGTGAAGGCTTTTCAAAGCCTACAAAATGTGATTTTCTTTCCATCGTCACGAACAAATGATGATTTTTTATTTGTTTTTTTTTATATATAACTTCTCACTTGGTTCTTTGTGCGTTTACGCATCTTTACATGGTGTCTATCAAGCAACCTGATAGCAAAACACAAACCACAGCCACACATTTCGAAAAAAAAGTAGGGAAAAAAACACTCGTTATTTTAATCATTACATCAATCAAATTTATTTGAACACTGTTTTTCTTGCCAGCAAACGGCTAGAGCTCAAAAAGAAGAAGCGATGAAAAATTGATGTAAATTTTCTCATCGTCGTTGTTATTTGAATAATAACAAGTGTGTGCGCACGCGAAAAGAAAGAAGGCAAAAAAACTGGGAAAATTGGCAAAGGCAAGACACATACGTACACACAAGAGCAAAAAAAGAAAGAGTGCGCAGTGAGAAAAACGCACATTTTACAAGAAAGAACGTAAATGGCACAGCGACAGCAGTCGAGTATAATGAAGGGAAATGTAATACTGAACGAAGTCATTTATTCAAATGCAGAAGGTGGAAACGAGTCACTAAATCAAAGGAAATGTGCCTACAATGAAATGAATACGCCGAAGAAATTTATGTTTTTAAATGAAATGGAGTGGTGTGTGTTTTTTCATCTCTCTCTCTCTCTCTTTCTCTCTTGTTCATGGTTTACTTTCACTAACATCATTACTTGATTTTTTTTCCGAATATATGAGACTTTCAGTTGACGCAGAGACAGGCCATGTACCATATGTACGATAGAATATCATGTTGTTATGTCGAGGAAATGAAGAAACGAAGCCCATACGATGCTTTAAAGAAAAACCAACTGATTCTTGGTCGATTAACACGCTTGAAACGCACATACACACGCATGCACGCGGCAACATAAACACATTTATAAACACTTCAATAAACAACGTTACGAATACCCCTGTGACTAGCGATCCGTTATCATTTCCTCAATGCACGCTGTCATCACATCGCTCGCTCTCACTTGTCGTGAAGGGATAATGAAAGTAATGCGCCGAATGTACCGGCTCGTAGCTTGGGGAATTGCTTGCGAAATAAATTTTCTTTTTTTTAACTTTGCTATTGCATCCGCAAAATAATCGAGTCGCTGATGGAAGAACTCTGAATCGGAATCACGGAACATGAATTCTACCGTTTACTGCAAAACCACGTTTCCGTCCAACTTTTCAAACCATTGATGACGAGCATTCTCTTTCTCTGTACACCAGTGGCAAAATTTACGTAAAAATATCATCAAATTAATTTCGCATTAAATTAACTCGTTCTCAGAGTTCATTGTTCGCCTTCTGATTTAGGCTATTAATAGAATTCATTCAACATTCATTCGTTCATTCATTCAAAAAATCAACGACACCGATAAACGATAGACGATGACCAATATCTCGATGCATATTATTATCAATCATTGATAGTGATTTGATTTCCGATTGCTGAGCGCCTTTTATTCGCAAAATCCCATTAATCCGCTGCTGACATACACACATAATAGCTTTACGACAATTTGTCTTGAAGCAACAAAATAAATATGGCAAAGTAGTCACAGTTCGTGTGCACAATATGTAGAGCCATTTGCTCTATGAGCTTAAATCAACATTTTTTTTCTTCATTGAAAGCATATGCAGTAAAATCATTCATAGAACAAATAATATGATCGACCGTCGTAAAAAAGGAGTGTGAGCACGTGTTCGTAATGATAATGATGATGGTATGATTTATATGAGCGGCTTTTTTCAGCTTCAAGAATGAATTCTGCCTCATAATATTCCTACTTTATGACATTCCATAGTTGTTGCGCGTGTTTAAAATTGCGCGCGCGCGCACACACACAAGCGTGAGCTCACACTGTCCAGTGAAAGCACACAATAGCCGCCCAGGCAAAATCGTTCGAGTGCAATTGTTAAGACCATAAATCATTTGATTTTTCTGCAGAAACGGCCGATTCAAATCAACAACAAAGTTCGTGCTTGTTAATGCACACATTTACTTAACACTCGTTGCAACTTGACGCGTTCACCATTTAACATTCGAAGAGTAAACATTGTCGAGCGTGCGATGCATTTCTTTGTTGCTTCATGAATAGGTTTGATTCTTTAACGATAATTCTGCTTAAGAAACGACTTCTTGGACTTTTTATATCTTTTTCTTCCCATAGTTCCAATTTCGATCATTTGTATCGAATCCGTATTCCAGTGTTCCATGTTGATTCCTCATTGCACAACTTTACAACTGAATGCTGACGACAAATCGATATTTTCTCTCCTGAGACACAAGACTGAAGTGAATGGTTCACGTTATGATGGGAAACGGCTGCAATCAGCTAAATTAATTAACAATGAAATCAGTGTCAAGTGCTCCTTCTTGTGAAATTGATTTCCGTTTTTTGTCTGTCATGTGACGAAGACGACGATGATGACGATGACTCGCCATTTGCTGCACACTTTCATCTTGGCCAATTTTTCCTATTCCATTTCACTTTGGAAATGTTTTATTCATTTAATTTCGTTCAAGTTTTTAAAATGCTTGCTCAGACAATAGCGCACCGGTTGCATTTTTTCCATACTTGGCCCGTGGGGAAAGTTTTCATTCTTTTCTGTTGTGTGTCGTGTACACAGCAGAGAAAAGAAATAGGTGAAAAATTGAATGGCTTGATAAGTCATGTTAAAACTTTCACCATTACCGAAAAAGTGGTTCATGATTTATGAATGCTTGTTGTTCTGAGTTTCACATTGACTACCATCCACCCCGGCATTTTTGAGATAAAATCACTGATTTTTGATGTGTGCGCGCTTTCACTGCCAATTTAAAGCCATCAATCATTATGCACAAATACATGTTCTATTTGACAGGATTTGAGTCGAACCATTTGACTTTTTTGGGCTATCATAAATGATTTTTAAAAGTTTCATTTATCAGAGAGTTCATGTTTACATGAACGCTATCATCAATTCGTTCAGAAGTTTCCAGAAATTGGAACCCTTTCTTAATAGATCATTACCATTTTGATGTGTTGTTGTTTTTTTCGTCAGAAATGAGCAAAGAAAATTGACGCTGCCGTGTTCAGCTTTGCATGACAAATTTTCATCTTCTTTTTTTCTATCTCTAAATATGACGATTTCCGTACATTATACTCAATAAAGCAACCGAACTGTGAATATTTATAAGTTTTTTTTTTTGTAAGTCGAATGCCATTAAACACACAGTTTATATTGAATCCACTTTGAAATCGTCGAGTGCATGTCTTTTGTATACTATTCTACCTCATTCTTTTTCTTCTTCTCCATATTGCTCATCTATTGTATTTATATAAGTTAGTGAGTGCGGCGATATGGATCGTGTTAAGCCATGCAAAACATCTAAATGCAATCTCTTTTCTCTTAATCTAAATGACTGGAAACCTGTGTATATGCTTATGCGTGCACGTTTATTACCCTCGCTTCGTCTGTCTTACCGCATATTGCACTCTAATAATCAAATATGTGAAATGTGCTTAATTTATGCATTTATTATTGTTTTGTCGGTTGTTGCAAGAGTGCACGTGTATGAATACGTAGTACGAGCTCGTGCTACAGTTCGGTACAGTTCTTGGATCTTTCTTACGAAACTACAAATTGGGAATTCAGTGAAACAATCCATTGGAAACAATGGATTTCGTGTTGCAAAAATTAAATGGCGCATGCAGTAGCGATGAAAGAGACACAAACAGACATACAAACACCGAGAGTATATTTATGGTGTGCAGTGAACCAGTCGAAAATCTTTCGCTTTAGCCATCTGCCCGTAGAGGTGAATATGTTTTTCTTGTCGACTTTGCTGTTCGCCAAGAGGTTTTGTGCATTGGCGTTCCAACACACCATCACTCATTCTGTCTGTTTCTCTCTCCAAACGGTGTATTTTCACTTAAGAATATAGCGTGTGTGTATGCAGCGGCAATGTCTCTCCCAATTCAATAAAAGGAACACGGTAGGCGTTGAAGCGAATTAATAAAAGGTGCATTTCGACGCTTTTCCCCCTAGATTGAATATTGAATGAGTCTGAGGTACTTTCGATTGGCTTCCGGTATTGATGAAAATCTGTGAATTGTCTATGGAAGCCTTTTGTTTTACCGGTAATTGAATTTGTGGCCAACACAGCATTTATTCGAAAGTTTTACAGAGACTATTGTTCATTCTGTCGCTTCGAAACTGGCCCACGCACGTCACTTCACGTATCAGAGAAGAAGAAGTAGAAAAAAGTTGTAGAAAAATAAAACAAACGCTCACACACACACAAGAAAAAAGTACATCGTAATTTAATTACTACATTCAAAACAATGGCACTCAACAATATCGCTAATGAAATAGTACGAATCACTTTTTACCGCATGTATGAGAAACTGGAAACACTTTATGTATTTCTTGCGAAATTATGTTAGTGTTGTTGTTTTTTTCTGCCTTCATTGCGTTGATTTCTTCATTTTGACATGAAATTATTCAAAGAATTTCTAGCGAATTACATGCTATTTCTATGGAATGAAATGCGACTCATTTTTATTTCGTCTTAAAAGAGCATTCTTAACAATTCGATTTCACCTTGAAATGATTCAGGCGATATATGAATCGACATTAAGACGATGATGGAAAAGAAAGAAAACATTTTGTGAATAATTCCCAAGAAAATGTTTTCGTAATGGAATTAAATCAACTTGAGCGAACAAAGAATGCGTGGAGCGTAATTGAATTGCAATGAGCATCAACAAAAGCCACTTGACATGCTAATCGAATATAAATAGTCAAGATCGTGTTGTTGAAATGGATGTTGGGCCCCCCCACTGCAGGATTACATTATGATTAGACCACAAGTTTGAAAGAGCAAAAATGTTGTGGTCAGCCAGCCAGCCAGCCAGCACACACTAACTCACCCACATAATGGATGCAACATTTATGAGGAGTTTGGAATTATTTGTTATCTCTAGCATCTTTCAAATCGATTTAACTTTTACAATCGAAAATCGACGTTGTCAAACCAGGCAGCAGACCCTTTTCTATGTGGTGAGGCCATAAAAAATGAATGAAAAAAAACATAATGATATGGCTTTTTCGGTTTTCTTTTGGGGTGTGCACATAATGGATCCACTCACTCTCTCTCTCTCTCTCTCTCTCTCTCTCTCTCTCTATCTCTTTCTCTTTTTCAAGTGCATATTATCCCAGCACAAAAACCGTCTACAAAATATCAAACTCATTCAGAAATCATTCAGTTCGCAACAGCCCAAGTTAAAATTGAGATCACATAGAATTATATATAAATGAAGCACAATGAATTTAGTATAACCAAGATTCGACCCAATCAACAGCGACCAAAGAAAAAAATGGTATAGAATCTTTTATGCAACGGCAATGAGATGAATTATGGCAATCCTTGACAGAAAATGACTTCGCTCAATTACCAGAAGTCAATACACTTCTTCGACATATACATACAGAGCGAGAAAAAAAGAGGAAAATTTATTCAATCATGCCGCCGGTTTTGCGTTCATTCTTTACCCACTCCCACTCGCTGTATTTTTTTTTCTTCAAACATAAAGAACATCATCGGTTGCGCCGCACGTCAATTTAATTCACTTCAAATGGAAACTTCAAAAAGCAGCAAACAAATAGATAGGAAAAAGAATCAACTTCGAAATAGAAGCTGCTAATTCAAACTGAAACATAATTGAATTTCTAAAGATGGTGAATAGAAACAAACACTTGCATGAATGTAATCATAATGCGGTCTCAACCATAGCCATACGCTCACATATGCTATTACCATGTTTTGGTCATGCTCCTTCATTTGGAACAATGGTAACGGCTGTGCACACACAGAATACCTGTCGTAATTATCGTTGTGTGTATTCTTTTTTTTTCCGTTCATATATTCTTGTCTATTCCGTTTTCGTTTCGCTTACGTTTTTTTATTCATTAATTTCCGTTGCTTGCTTCGGCCGCTTATTCTTTTTTTATTGTTCTAAAAGCGGGTAAATTACGAGAAGAAAGAAGCGTAAAACCGAGTGCTTTATTATGGCATTAGAAACGATACGATATGTTGTGACGTAACACGATATGCAATGAACTCAAAAAGACACCGAGCTCATTATGAGTTGCGCGAATGCGTGTTACACACCGTCGAATGCTCATTAGAAATTCATATTTCATCGCGATCTTTTCTTTCGTTGGTTTATTTTTTATTTTTTTTTTTTTATTTCTTCATATAAGTATTTGGTGTTTTGGAAATCGCCCATCGATGTTATCGAAGACATATGCGGATGGTCGGTACCGTAATTCCAACGTCAAAGTTTTATTCCAATTCCGAATTTAAAAAAACATAAGCTGAAAACGACTGAATAATCATAAATCATAAAATCAGTTGAACGATTTGATTCAAAGTTTTGATATTGACGTATCTCGAAGTTCCATTGAATATTCTCTCTCGTTTTGTTTAGCAACTATTGAAAAACTTCAAAACAGAAAACTGCAAATACTTTTTTGTAGGTGGAAAAATGGCATGGTATTTACCAATAAAATCATCCCAGATCAGAATGTCTCATTTTCATTTTACCGCATACAAATATTCTCTGCATTTTTTTCAAAACAACCTTAGTTTTTATCTACCTGATGAATTTTGTGATTTAAGCTAAGTACACAGTTCCTTGTGAAATGAAAAATTTTCTCCGGTGAAATTTTCACCAGTGATCTTTGTATCAAGTTTTTTTATATTCAAATTGCAAGTATAATGATTTTTGATATATAAAACAGTTAGCTGCTATCATTATCAACACAACATATCAATAAATTTGTGTTTTGAATTTATTCTTCTATTTATTTTCGCCTCTACAAATTTTTTCACGGTCGTGAAAAAATTTTCGCGTGCAAAATGCACGAGAAAAAAATTTCACGACCGTGAAAAAATTTGCTGTGACCGAAATATATAGAAGAATAAATTCAAAACACAAATTTATTGATGTATTGTGTTGATAATGATAGCAGCTAACTGTTTTATACATCAAAAATCATTATACTTGCAATTTGAATATAAAAAAACTTGATACAAAGATCACTGGTGAAAATTTCACCGGAGAAATTTTTTCATTTCACGAGGAACTGTGTACTTAGCTTTAGTCGAAAAAAATAACTAAAACGTATGATTTTACCAATCCAAAAAGCTGTGCAAATCAAACAAATGATGTATGTTTCAGTATTTTTCAATATGATTGTCAGAAACCTTCAGGAATAGTTGTGAGGTTACATAGACTGTACTACGATCGCCATCAGTGAATGTGCTATCGATACGATATCAGCTACTGGGCACAAGAGGACATACATTGTGATATTCAGTGAGTGCCACTAAAAAAATATTCACACTCATCTAGTGCGTGAGAGTACTACGTGTTTGTGTTTGTGTCCGTATTCTAACGACGGAGTGACGAAATGTATGCGCGCTATATCGTTCATTCGTATGGAGTTGCCCGCTTCTCTTTCGCTTTGCTTCATCTCATCCGCGTGCGTCTCACTCACTAAATGAGTGACCATGCGTCTCACGCACTAGATGAGTGTGAATATTTTTTTAGTGGCACTCACCGAATATTACAATGTATGCAAGGGGAATCAGTGGAAACTCTTCATTTATTGAAATACATATTTTGTTTCGTTTCAAATTGAATAATTTTTGACTTGAAGATTTGATTGCTTGAAATTGAAGAAAAAAAACAAGTAAACATTCTTTCTTTTTTAGAAGATTTTCTTATTGAGAAAAAGAAGTAATGTAATTATGGAAAGTTTAATTGAAGAATTCTAGTGGAAATGATTCACTTGGTTATTTGTTTTTTCCGGCTGATTCATAGATAGATCACACGAGATGCCGTGTTACACCTTGCGTCTGTTTTGTTCGAAACGAGGCCGAACAAACAAAAATTATGCTTGCAATTTAATGACAATGAAAAAAATAAATGTAATTACCCATCAAATGCTCAGTTTGAAACCAAACCAAACACTCGAAACTCTACGAATACGAAACTCAATGAGTTCCGCATCGAGCGGTATTGAACACTCCTCTCAACAAATCACGGGTTTGCCAGCGAGGCGCTCGGTTGAGTAGAACATAGTAGATGAAGCGGTAATGGCTCAGTTTATCGTGGACCAACAAAGAGAAGCTCTTCAACATTTCGAGGTAGAACAATCTCAGTCACCTGTGCAACAACAACAACAACCGCAGCAGCAGCAGCAGCACCCCGGTGTTCAACAACAACAAATCATCGATGACTTTGCCCGTATTCTGATGACCGACGACGAGAATAACGACGATGGTTTGGGAAGTTTACGCCCAAGACGAGACCTCGCTGTAGCAGTCATGGACTACTACATCGAACACCTGATCCTGAATGTAAACAAGAGCGTATCTGGTCAATTTAGTGCTGCACTGTACGATGTGTACAATGAGTTTGGTGTGCCGAATGAAATCCGAGATGATCAAGGCCAACCAACGGAAATCTTTCGACGCTTCGAATATGATTGCCTACTCGTGAAACTTCATGATGTTCATGAGCCTATCTATATCCCTGTACACAGTGGCTCCGTTCTCTCGGGCCACTGGACTCTGTTAGTCATCGATCCGTTGAATAACAAAATGCAGTATTTTGATTCGATGGCAAATGAAGTAGACGCACTTTCCTTCAGTTTGCGAATCACAGCGTATCTGCGCGAAATCCAAAATGACAATACGGAATATCAATTCGAGATTGTTCAGTGCCCGCAACAAGCATGGGGGACAAACGATTGTGGTGTTTTTGTCCTTAATTTCATTCAGCGTCTCTCCTCCGGGCTACCGCTATTGGATTTGTCTCGAGCCGAGGTCTTAGAATTGCGGCAACAAATCAAAGTGGAGATTCTGGCACAACTTCAACAGCAATGGTGTAAAAACCGAATTGTTTTCGATCGATTGAATGACGCTGCATGGCGTTACTCGAAAATAGTGCACCTCGCCTCATTAAATATACATGCCCGTTTTTACGACGCCATTCGTAAAAACGACACTGAGTGGCTGGACAATTTAGAGAAGAAGAGCATCAACCTGTTCAAGTACTTTCATGAATGCTACAAAGCCACCAACGCCACTGCCAAAGAACCAATACACCGCTACACGTACTTCACTGCAAAATTACGGAAACACTCAATTTCTCGAATTGAGGGAAACGGCCTACATCAAATTTTGCTGTTCGGTCACGATCAATACATCGTAAATCTGTTTGAAACGGTCCGCCGAAATGCAAAGAAAGCGTTGAAATCACTATGTCGGCTGTATTTTTTGTATCTCCCAGAAAATGAAAGCAGTGCAGATGAATGCAAGCAACGCATCGGTGAAATCTTTGCATATCTGTTTGAAGGATCTTCAGATGAAATGTGCGACGAGAACTTGTTGATGTTCATCGAAGAGGTAATGGAGACACAGTTGTACAGAAATGCATTGACTGAACCGGACGAACCAGGAAAGTTCCATAAATGGATTGCACCATTCATCCGCATACAAAATGCAATCAGCAATCACAACGCAGAAGTTCGCAACGGTGGTGGTGATGTTCAACTACCAAAATTTATGGTTATCCCACACAATAAGCTAGCTTTTATAAAACTCCACCACATGCAAGTCGATACGTACGGCTTAAATCGATTGATCAACAGTTACCGTGGAAATGCAATGCGTTTACCGGTCCATCGAACTGGCGGAATTTCTACAGCAATGAAAAAAATGACGTGGCACAAGTGCTTTCAGCTGAAAAAACTGGGAAAAGTACGGCAGCAATTCAACTACTCGATCCGCACAAACGGTCATTCCGTTTCCTTCTCAATAAAAAGAAAGGCAAATTATCGTGAACAGAAACTGGACAAACATTTCGATTACGACATCTACACGAAAGCACATTTGTCAACAATAAAAAAACAATTTGCGGAGAACAAGTTTGAAGTCATCAAAGGAAATGACATCGGAGCAAAAGTGGTGATGGCCACGGTATCGGCTGAGCCGTTGAACGACATGCGAGAAACGAATTCTTTGCTAACATGCAAAAAATACTATCGCATAATTGGGTACAAATCGTTTTATGCAAGATTGATGAAAGTCCATCGAAAACGACTCAACTACGAACACAGCGAAATGATGATCGCGCAACGCGAATTCGGCGAAGTACAGTCAAACAAAAGCCACCAGTTCACATCATTCATCACTCTCAAATTGAAAGTGTTCACAAAATTCTCCTCACATCGAAAAGAGAATAAAATCGCCACCATGAAGTTTAACCAGTACCGGAAGCGACAAATTGCTATGCAGAAAATAGTAAAACGAATTACGTTTGGTTATAAACACACACTGCTGATATCAGCCCGGCCACCAATCACAAAAAACAGCCCAATTCGTGGATACATGCGTTGCCCAATCAAGCTCATTGAAAAAGTGTGCATAAAATCCCCACACATCAAAGTTATGTTTATACCGGAGAGAAACACCACACAATTGCACTCAAAATGCTTTGGCCAACTAGACATCGCAGATTCGCCAGATCGTTATGCCGTATGTCATTTCTGTTTATCGGATACAAACAACGTGTTGCCTGAACCAAAGATGTGGAGAGCGCGTGAAAATGGACCATGGCTGCAACGAGTTCAGAATGAAAATTTCGCACATGCTTGTACGGTGCATCGTGACACGGATGCGGCGCGAGTTATGCTGTCAAATGGAATTTCAATACTGAAAGGTATGTCACCCATTGAATTTGTGAAAACTCATGGAGCATTATGAAAATAAAAAGAATAATTTACACATTTTTTTGTTCTCTGCCTAGGTATCCCGCTCAATCCCGCCTTCGGCTCAACACAGCAACCTGACGAAGAAAAAGGCCCGTTTGGCACAGAAAAAGGTACTCGAAAAATATGCTCTTATTTCAAATAAATGTTATGTATACATTTTCTTTTTCATTCAAGGTGACGCAATCCGCAGATGATTACTATCAACCACCAACAAAGAAGAAACGGATGACACATCGTTAACAAATTATCCATTAACGATGCTGTTTATGCATGTAAGATAAATTGAATATAAATTTCCTATTTGACACACATTCTCATTGCAATTTATGTGCGTTTTCTTCGGTCTGCCATGCAGTAAGGCATCGACCAAGGATAATTTGATTGAATTGAATCGTATTTTCATGTTGTGCGCTTTTAAGCAAAATAGAAAAAATGAACAAGTTGAAATTTATTTATTTTAATTGGATGTGATTGAAATATTATCGATTCGATCCGCCAGTTGCGTTTTGGATCCACCTAAGTTTGAGAAATCATCCTGTTTTTCTTTACTTAGAAATAACGAATTTTTTTCTTCTCCACAGAGACGAGTACGAGCCGCTGAATAATTGGAGAAGAACCAATAGATAGAAAAAATTCTAAAAAATAAGACAGAAAAAAAATTGACCAACAGACAAGAAAATATATGTATGATAAACGCAGCAGCAACGCTAAAACACAAGAGAAAAAGAATAGACGAAAAAAACATACATTTGCTAAATGTGAACAATTCAAATGCAAACAAAGAAAAAAAAATCATACAACAAATGTAATTAAGTTATTTGAGAGTAGCTATGAATAACAATAATTTCGATGTCAAAGCTGTTTTCTTTTTCGCGTGCAGAACAAAAAAAAAATTTGAATAACAACAACAACAACAAAAAATATGTAGACTTTTACCCATTTGAAAATAGAAGTAATATAGTGTTACTGAGAGATGAATACGAACGAAATAGAGAGAAATGAATAGTGAGACACATAAAGAATGTGTGATAGTGCACATTTTCCCTAAAAATTACATGGTACAAAATGAAGAAAAAAAACTCAAACGTTTTTTTCAATGTACCACCTATTAAGGCTATTTTTTCACTATTAAATATGTGAAACAAATGTCGTATTTTTAAAATCATCTAAATGGTCTCTCATATTTTTGTTAAAAATAAAAGAAACGATTAATAATTCATTCGAATATTATATATTATTCACATTAAATTTTTCGTACCGAAATTTATTCTAAACATTTCACGTGTTAATTGTCTTCATTGTCATATCACTGCTATTGAAAATGTCCAAAGAAAATTCACGCAAATTCTTTGTTTCAAATTCAACATTCCAAGGGGTACCTATGAATCTAGACTTGAACATCTCAACATACATTCTCTGGCTAACAGAAGGCTCTTCTCGGATGAATTCTTTTTGTATAAAATAATATCGGGTAGATTGCCACACAATCTGATACGCACAACAAGACATACACCTCTATTCTACTTGAGAGCTGTCAATACCAATGTTGAAATGTACTCTTTTGTTTTGAGACTTAAAACACAGCATAATGACTATTTCAACGACATTGATCTAAATAATAATTCAATATCCACTATAAAACGTGCAATCATTCACTCGCTGCCACCAGAACAATGGACAAACCTCCGATAACACTTGCATCCTCTAATCACTCATACACATTGCTAATTAATTTAGGGGGAAACTACTCAATTTGTATATAAGAGAATACTTTTTTTCCCTCATCTTATTAATTTTAGTTTCATAAATTATCTACTGCCTTATTTTTTTTAAATCAATCAAAAATTAAAAAAAAAACAAAAATAAAAACAAAAATGAATCCAGCTATCAATTTGTAAAAGGACTTCGGGCCTGTTAATTGTAGCAATAAACTTTTTCCACAATAAAGAAATAAATATATCACAGCCGGCGACAGCAGGCGCGAGTGACGAATGCACCTCTGTGCTGAAAGTCGAACTCGCCTATATATACACGCAATTTCGAACTTTTTTCCTAAGAGGCCATCTGGTATGAATGAAGTATCGCTAGAAAGCCCCTGGCTCATAGGCCAAGAAAATGCATTCAAACTTGGGAATCGACCAACCGCCTCCATAGAAATAGCCACCTGAAAACTATGTACAATTATCAGTTTTTCCCATTTACCGGGTGTTGAACGCGGCCCGTTTATCTTAAAACATGTTTTTTCTGAGTCTACTTGTCGAGACCTTTCCAACAAGCCCAAGAACGTCGAAATTGGACCATCCGTTTATGAGTTATGACGATTTAAAAAATTTCTTTGGCGTCTCCACCAATTATTCTGAGATAATTTTTTTTCTGTCCGTCCGTCTGTCCGTATTTTTTGTCCGATCTTTTTCAAACTTTCAGGCATTGAACTATATCAAAAACTAAGACTTTTTTGTTCCGCCATTTTTTGATTTGGCCGCCATCTTGGCCTTGGCCGGCCTTTGAAAATTCAAAATATGGCCTTCTTTCCAATGATCACTGTGCCTAACCCAGTCAACCGATTTCAAACTTTTGGGTATCGTTGGAAAGGTCTTGAGGCCAGCTATTGAATGACATTTATTTCGATTTGAAAAATTGAGTTGGCATGGTCTTATGGGCAGAAACCCAAAAAAATGGTCACCTGGCCTTGCATAAATCGGCCATTTTCTCGAAAACGGCTCCGACGATTTTTTTAAAAATTCTCTGGAATTTAGCCCCAAGTTAGAGCTAAAATTTGACATATAGCTTATATCTGGGAAAACTCTGTTTTTCGAGATATAGCCATTAGAAGTTGGAAAAAACATGAAAAATCGAAAAAAATCAACTAAAACCTATTTTTGTTGCCGTCAACAATGGCAAAATCATAACCAAAGTGTTTTTGCGGTCAGATGAATAAAATTCCTTCAGATACCAGCCCCTCACCAAGCCTTTTTATTCCACGCAATCAACAAAAAACACAAAAAAGTACTTTTCATGAAAAAATCAAAATCAAAATCAAAAAAATTCGTCATGAAAAAACTAAACATGTGATAATTTCTTAGTATAAAAGCGATATGTAATTTCATCAAAACAAAATGTAATTTCATCTGTCTGTCCAAAAACCAAATTTTTTTAAACGAAAAAAAAATTGAAAATTTTTTTTTCCTCCGGCGTGCGATTCGAACTCGAGTCCACACGCTCATGAGTCTGCTTTCCCACCTACGCGCTGATTTTGCTTTATTCAAAAAGGCGACAATGCTTGGTTTTTAACTACAACATTTCAAGTTTCATTTTCTTTGGCTCAATACCCACCACTTTGTGTTTGTTTAGGGTTAGTTGGTTTTGTTGAGAAAAATAATTTCGGGTACAAAACAACTGATATCAAATAAAACAACTTCTTTCGAAGTAATTCCTCGTGACGAAAGCGAACACAAAACAGCAGATATCAATTTTAAAAAATCATTTCGGAGCGATTTAGATTTGCTTTTTTTCATTCTTCCAACTAATTTCAGAATCGCTCCGTAATGATTTTTTAAAATTGATATCTGCTGTTTTGTGTTCGCTTTCGTCACGAGGAATTACTTCGAAAGAAGTTTTTTTATTTGATAATGTAATTACACACAACATTTAATACTTTCACCATTTCCACAATTTTTTTTTGCTTCTGTTGATGGTATGCAGAAAAAAATTCCCATCGAAAACTATCACAAATGATGAAAGTGAAATGGAATCATTACGACCACTTAATCTCTCGAATGGGAATGCAATTCAGCTGCCGAAAATGCAAACTTTGTACGTGAAACGCCATCACAGTGACACGCAAATATGTTTGCCTCTGGGTATTAGGTGACAAAGCCTCGAGAAAAACATCCTGCGCAATGAGCGAGACCAACAATTAACAGAAAAAAAAACACAGTGGATATAATTGTAGTATACAGTTGAGTGACAATGGTGCTAAGCCGTGCATAACGAACATTTTTGATAGTTCAACAACTGCATTCTCCTAACCGGCGTGCAACACACCCGAAACTTGCAACGCTCCCGCTGCACACAAACACGAAACTATGAAGTGATCATTTAAATACCCAAAAAAAAAATTGTTGTTGCTGTTAATTTTCTAGTACATCAAGTGCAAGTTGCACTGTGCAACGTCACTTCATGATGTGAAAAACTCGGTTACAAGCGAAATCCATGAGCACAACAAATGTTGCTCAAGTGGTGTGGAAAAATCATGTTTCTTTTTCACCTCTTTTTTCGGAGGGATAAACGACACAATTTCAACCGAAGCTGATGCAATTGTGCATACTCAGCACAGTAGCTCGATTTTTATGTGTCTGTCTGTTGTGTATGTGTGCGTGTTGAACATTGAACAATTTAAAATTCGATTATTTCGAACGTAACGCTCGGCAAAATGATAATAATTGCTATTTCTGGATAATTCGACCCCCAAAAAAGGAATATGCAATGCACGCAACAAATTGCGATCAATTGCCACGCGGTGTGTGTTACACTGTGACGACACAACGCAGTGGTGGCCATTGTATGAAAACTACAAAAAAAAAATTGGGTGAGAAATTCTCAGCCATTTGGAAAACATTGTGCACGTAATTTTAATGAAATTCGGCTATAGAAATATTTATTTTACACCTGTGGCTTTTGTGACTTTTTCACTAGCTCATCGAACAAGTGTTGAACAAGAGCTATGAAATTCCAGCATTGACTGCCGCCTTTTTGTACCCTCCCTTTGTCGAACAGGAAAGCGTTTTTCATTGTAAACGGCATGAATGGCTGCAATAAATTTCTTACGATTTTTTGTTTGCACACAATTTTTTTCTCCTATTCGCGCGTTACTTCGTACCTTAAAAACGTGGCGATATTTCAATAAAATTGGTGTTTGTTTGAACAAATTGCCAAGAAAAAGCAATAAAAACCATCGATTGATTGAACCAAATGTGAACAATTCCGCAATCGTGCTTATGCGAACAGCGCCATAGTGTCAGAATTCAAACAAAAGTTATAGCCAATTTTGTGGTCAACAGTGCCATAGATCTTTATCGCTCGTTGACGACCAAACAAACAAGAAAAAATGGTTTTATTGCTTCCCACATTCATACCATGAACAACAAATATTTGTAGCATTTATACACTTACCGATAGCATCGTGATTTTCGCGTAATTGTTTTGTATAGATCGTCTGGCAATAGCTTCGATAGCCTTGTTAGTTCAGTGTGTTGTTTCTTCAGCTTGCTTCGCTCTTTTTGCGATCGTTTTGATAGAATCAGCTCCATCATTCATTTGGTATCGTTGTTCGCATCAAGAAACGTTAATCTCTCTTCATTTCTAGCAAATAAAAAAGTAAACAAACAAAAGAGATCAAAGAAAAAATTAGACAATAAATTATTCAAAATATAACGAAATTTAATTCGTATACGACCACAATGGCTTTGAATATTAGATTAGAATTAGGCGGACGGAAATTAAAGGAGTTTTCATTTTGTTTGAATTGTTGAAGAGAAAAAAATTTCGTCATTTTGTGAGAGACATAGAGAAAAAATATGCGTCTCATTTATTATATCTTCTATTGTTTTCGCCGCGTGGTTGCGAGCGGGAATCTGATAACGATTTCTTGTTATCATTTCCGAAGCGTCTTTTTTCCGTTCTCTCCAATTTAAACAAAAGCGAATCTTCTTATTCTTCACATTTTTTCCATCAACTTCAGATTCGCTGCGCATTCTACTGCGAGCACCGTCTTAGATATCTGGTTCTTTGGCGAAGAATGGTCGCGTTTGTCACATTCCGATTGTTCTACAATTATAGTCAATTTTTCTGTTTCGACGATTGGACTAATTTAATTCTCCTTATTATTTCACTGACGATCCTGAACAATGGGTGAGGTATACGTGCTTTTTTCCAGAAAAACGGATTTCAATAGCCATGAGCTCTCGCCGCAGTGGGTACAATTGTCATCAGATGAATTCATTCGTCGAATAATTCTGTATTGAGAGGAACGCTAACCGCGAAGGACATCTCAAACACTCTACTAATTTAAGCAATTTGTCCATGACCAGGGTAAATTAAAATTCGTCAAGACATTCCGTCGACGGATCCGGGATAATGACAAATCTCAAATAAAAGACACGTGCTTTTTGTACCTTTTTCTTCCTCTTATTTTCAAAGCTGTGTTTTTATTATATATTTTTTTTCGTGTCCCGTGTCGTTTTATAATTTAGAGAAAACTTTCCTAATTGGATTCAATTTGGTCGTCTTTTTTCTGAATAATGAAGGAAATATGACAAAATTAAATCAAATTAGAAAATTATCTTTTAAATCATGAAACGAGATACTGAAATTATGATGAAAAAAACCACTCGTCATACAAGAGGAGAAAGAAGATGGAATAAAGTCCTTCCACATAAATCTGGAGCATCCTCTCAACAATGACAACTACAACACTCAGCACAATAATTTGAGGAGAATGACATGAAAACATGAGTCTCTTGTTGAACACAGAGCAATCTGAATACACCAGGTCGCGTTCATTTTGTACGCAAGTCGTATCAAACATACATGGTTTCGGTCGAAGAAAGCGAAGAGTGAAAAAAAATGCGAAAAGAAGATTGTGTATACATTTTGTCATTTATTTATCATAAAATAAGTAAGAAAATGCTGTTATTTATCGTAGTCTTGGCTCTCGAGATCCGGTGTCTAGTGTGCTCATCATAACCATTTCAGCTGTATTTTTCACAGCCGATGGGAAAATTCAATGCTCGTATCTCGCTGGCAGAAATATCGTGTGTCATCTGAAAGCGAATAAATAGATACGTGTGCAAAATTTCATTGAGTTGCCGGCCGTCATGCAGCGGCAGCGAACAAACCAGCACAAGCGCTTCTTCGTATATCCCAACAAAATGTGCAGCACAATGGGAAATGAACGAAAAGCATTGCGAGATATAATAACAGTGATACATTTATATGATCGTCTTTACTGGAAATTTATGTGCAGCAAATATTAAACCGGGAGAATAATACCTGTGCACCACCGCCGCCGCCACCGCCGCCGCTCAGACATGAAACGGACGACAAAAGTGCTGCATATTATTTTCTTATTTAATATATTTTTTGTGTTGATGTTCAACCGTTTCATGAGTAGCTGCCATGTCAGTGTGTGTGCGAGCTGATTATACATTGTTTGCTCCTGTGCAACCAAAAGCCAAACATATGAAATCTGGTTTGAAATCAGAGAGAATGTATATGTGTGTGTGTGCAGTACAAACTATGCTCGACACTTTATCGCCGGCACTGGATGCGATACTGGCAAAGTACGAAAACTTAGACTCGAGCAACACTTTTTTCAACCCACTTTTAATACCCCGAATTTACTTTGTGAACACACAGTACATGCAATCTATAAGCGCACAGTACACGCTTCGAATGCGGAACTTCACTAAAAATTCTGCATTTCTTCAGGTGATTTGGTCATAAAATAGAAAATTGGCATGTTATATTCAAACAAAACCTTATTCTACCCTATTATGACGTTGGCATAGTTTCATTTTTCCTTGGAAATAGTCATTTCTATCCGAAATCCTATAAAATATGAATATTGCAGTATACTCGTCAAAATTTGGTATTTGGTTCATTCATTAGAAAATGACAGCTCTGGATAACGGTTGAATGTTGACTACATTTTTGGATTTGTCTGTAACCTCTTTTGTTATCATCATATTGAGTTAATACCATTAATTTAACCGTATTCCCATCGGACTTTTCGGATTATTCAATTAAAATGCAACGCATACAAATTACACTAAACAGAACGAAAATGTAATTTTCTAATTTTGACCGAGAAATTCCAACTTTGGTTCATTACATGTAGTGAAAATCAACAGAATTTGGATAGATGTTGCAAAGCATTTTCAAACAATTTCATTTGAAATTTGAGAAAATATTCTTTCAATTATGCTAAAACCCAAAAATTGTTTCCCAAAGTAAATACAGTATGCTAAAACCATCAAAATTCATGCGGTTTACTGACAATTACATTAAATTGCCAATTGAAATGCGAAAATGTTGCGAATTGCATGAAACCATCACAGCAAATTGACGATCTGATAAAAAGTGCAAATAAAAAATTTAATATTCAGCAATTGTTTATTGTGTTGGAGAATGCATTATACTCAAATTTGAACAAAAAATGGTTTGAATGATAACTTTTATACGAATATTCAGGGTTTTATGTTCCAATAAACCATGATGAATGGATTTCCTTTTTTTTCAATTTCCACCAGCTATGAAAATAATAATAAAATTGGTTTTATCCGCGAGAAGAAGTGAATGCAAATCCGATTAAAAATTGAAACGTTTTCCTTTGTTTGTCTTGCCATCCATCGTCGAACTCGTGGTGTTCATTGTCAATAAAACCGCGCTCGATAATAATTATAATGGCATATCATTTACTGCGTTGTACCACAAACGCTGCAAATATTCGATTTAATTACCACTTTCACTTTTATTAAATAAGCGGTCATTATGAATGCGACACGGACGCTTCAGTTTGCCAATGGTGTGCAGGTGCTTGCACGGTTTATCAGTTGATTGTCGTGCAGTTAACACGTGTCAAAACATGATGATTACATTGTAAACTTGGGCTTGATTTTGAGTAGCTATTTATTGAAATGGTTGTTGTAATTACGCCAATTGAAATACAAGTGCTTGACGATCGACGCAGCCAACGATGATGACTTACGGTTAACCGTAAAAACATCAAAAGATGTTCATCAACAACAACGACAACGTCAACATAATGGCTGTTTATCGCGATGGGCTAATTGCATTTAATGTCTGTCGGTTGAAATCGCGAAGGGGCTAATAAGTCATGACGAGATGATGAATTGCTGCCGACAGACACATATTTAACGTGCTAGAATGCAAAATGGTAGCGAGGCTCAAAGGTACCGCACACGCTATTTATACTGTCGGTAAGAATGTAATGAGCCATTTATTAGAGACAGAATAAAAAAACATACACACCTTTCAGTATGGTATGCAATTGTGGTGTTTTGTTTACCTTTTTTTCAGTTCCTCTTCAATTTATTGGCGATGACCCGAATATTTTCGTATTTCGACAGCGTTTTTTCTTTTCAGCCGGAACCAATGAGCTACATGTGGTGTGTGGTCTTGAAAAGTAAACTTTTTTTCTCTCTTTTTATTTTCCATTTGCGATAACGGTATTCCATTTACTGTCTAGCCCGTTGTTGTTTCGGTTCGATCGCTGCTTGTGCCGGCCAATTGATATGGATATAATGCCGAATCATTATTGTTGCTGAGATTTACAGTGAATGTTACGATACAATTTCTACGATTTACTTCATTCTCGGAAACAACATCGTTATCTTGTGATTTAAAAAAAAGAAACGTACGTTCGTACGTACGGATAGAATGAACCACATGTTAATTAGCCAATCTGAACAATTTTGCTGTACATTTCTTCTTTGATTCGGTCGTACAATCAAAAGAATTCCATGGAAAAGTTTCTAACGGGCATCAACCGTTGATTTGGAGCTACTCTCTCTTTTTCTCTACCGCAGATAGTAAGTAAATGTAAAATTATAATTGCTGGAAATGGAACGATGGATGGTGTAATCGTTCGGTGAGTTCAACCGCAAATGACACAAATATTACTTTAACCGAAAATGGAACGCAAACAAACATAACCCAGTGTAATTTTTCAAGTTAATTTTATTCTATGGTTTCGACACATTTGAAAATCAAAGCGAGCAGAGAGAGACAGAGAAAATGTGAGTTAAAAACTTCTGAAATTGGTGAAATCAAACCGAAATTGGCTAATAAAAATGGTTTGGAAAGTCCATTTTGTTGCCAGCACACACGTATGTGGTATGTGTATATTTTCTCGTCATGCTAATCAAAGACATTCATCATAATTCATAATTTTGGATTGGAATCAATTTCCAACATGAATTTAACAAAACATTTCGAATGTAAAACGATGTGATTGATACTGGTAAACATGTGATCAGCTTTTGGTTGCGACAATGTAATCCGCATCGAATTTGAGTATTTGGCTCGGTTGTCATTGGTAAACGATATTATTACCATCGAATAAATCAGTGGATTCAACGAGTCGGTCATTTTAGGAAAAACACACACGATGATACAATATATGTATATACATAAATGTAAATCATAAAAGAAAAAAAGAGAAAAAAAAAACTGTTTCCATCATTTGAATAACGTGGCAGCAATTTGAAAACGATGCATAATCATCACTTCGATTTCGGTGCGTGCAGCACAAGGTGATCACGATCGAACGTGAAAACAATCTAATGAGATGAAGAAGAATGAATGATTGACCCATATACGAACGGTGTGTTTTTTTTTCTCAACTTTTTGGTTCGTCAATCAATTAGCCGAATTAGTTTGGATTTTTCATGAGCGTTGAGATGCATATGCGATAGACCGGCACCGCACTGTAACTGGTTTTGTGCTATAACTTAATCTGGTGAATGAAAACTTTTTTCGAATACGAAATGATTCCATCAAAGTGGACGAAATAGTTAGGATGAAGCCAGAGAACGACCGAGATAGCCATAAAGCGAGAGAGAGAGAGAAAGCAGCAGAAAGAATAGAGTGCCACGGGAACCGTCGTAATCATTTCGGTAAGTTATTCAGATTGCACAGCAGTGTGCCCATTGAATTGTTAACTAAATTAGTCATAGATTCATCGCATTACCATGTCACACAATGTGCACAACAAATCCAATCAAGACAAACGCCGATGCCAATGCGAACGCATTGCCCACAACCAAAGAAACCCGATACTGTGAATGGACCGAACCATCGAGAAAAGAAAGCGAAAACACGTACGAATCGAACGAATATGAGGAAAAGGAGGACGAAGGAGAAAAAAATAAACGGAGCAAAGAGAGAGAGACATGGAGTAGAAGAACATTATTAGTCATATCTGCTTGCTGTTCGTGCATATCTAACCATGGAAATCACAATAATTCGAACGTGGTGCATGCACACACACACACACACACAAACGGCCGATTCTTCTCCAAAATCAGAGACCGAGATGTGGAGTTGTGTGTATGTTGTTCAGTTCACGGAATTGTTTGAAATCCCAGCACAAATTCACATAAATGAGTTTCGGTACCACTTCATTTGCTTCATCGTCCCAATAGTTTTTTAAGCTGCTTGTTGTTTTTATGATTTTCTTTTTCTTCTTTCGTTGATGGCATATTAATCACGAGAAATGAATCGATCGTGTAGTTACGCACAGAAATCCAATCAAATGGAATTCAAGAACGCCTAGATAACAACGAGTAAATGCACTCATAATTATTTTATAGCTTGTTCATCATCAATGATGAGCGGCAGAGAGCGAGAGAGAGAGAAACGCATTTCAGTGGTTTGTACGTAAAACAAATTATCACTGTGCATTTTGATGTTTTAGTCACGTTCGTTAGAATTTCGAAAATGATGATATTGAAATGGCCATGGGCATCGAGATGTCGATGCAACACAAATCCATCTTAAATGACAGCATCGCTGCAACATCATCGTCAGCAAAAAACCGGGATTGGGTCTGTGCAGGAAAAGTGTTGTGGATGGCAAATAGCCTGAAGGGGTGACAAAAATCTCAGTTTCAACATCGTCGCCGCCGTCGCTGTGCGCGATCTCCCCCTTTCTCTCGTTGTTTGCAATGGATGTGGTATCCAGGAAAATGCACTAGCCGCAGGAAATGAACGGAATTTAGCGAGAATGAGCGCGAGCGCGTGGCGCACGACCGAGAAAATGTTTAATCTAAATACACACACGTGGGTAGGTATAAAGAGTGCCCATAATAATAATAATAATAATACATAATAAATTTGTTTAAATGTGGAATACATTTCGTGCGGCCATTGCAGAGGATTAACATCGGTTGTTCGGCGCATTTGAATAAAAAATGGTTTGTAAATAAAAACACGAACGATGAAAACGATTAATAATTACTGGTCGATTCTGTACTGCACACCACATATTCAACCAGATATTTGCACCGCGACTGTGTGTTACTTTATAGGTAAAACCTTCTTTTTCGGCCCATTTCAAAACTCGACACAAATTTACCGCTACATTCAAACAATTGATGCGCATGTATAGTGTCTGACTGATTGTGGTTTGGTTTGCTATTATTATTTAGGTTGCTAATCGCACGCTGTGCCGTTTCTTCTGGTCGCGCTGTTTATGGAATTTAATCTAGAATGGAATATCTATACCGTTACACATACAAACACACAGCCGATGGACTGACTGGTGGTGGGCGGTTAAATGTATATTTTTTGTTCGCCTCACTTTGTGTCTCCCTCTCGATTTGTCGATGTGTTTTACACTTGATTTGACTTGAAAAATTAATCGCTATTTATGCTGTTGTGATTTACATTATTTTACAAGAGCATTTGTGAAGTGCTGCGAAAATATGTTTATTCAAATACATTTAATAACCATTTGTGTTGTTGCATCAAAAATGCGATAGCAAATTAAATCGCCTGAATACACACAGTGTATATTACATACACACATGCACTCCATTCACGAATTGCAAATGAATCAAACGGTCGATGGTCAAAAAAAGTGCGCTTCATTTGGGTTAATGGTGCAATTCCAATGAATTTATGTCGATTTTGTGCACCCAAAATAGTGCTACATTCTCACATTTGTTTGCACATTATTATTGAAAATATGGTAAAATGGAATGAATTTATCATCATGTGGTTAAGCAAAAAAGCACCATTCCCCCCTCATCTTCTTAACTCTGAAAAACTTTCAAACCATTTTAATATATTTAAATTGAATCAATTTCTGTTGTATCCGCGTCAATAGCTTGGAATTGAACTATGCCAAAAATGATAACCATAATAGCGGTTCCATAGAGCGATGGTCCATCGTACATGCCCATCTATTGATCTATAAATGGTTGAAATTGAAACCAACAATAAAAAACTAAGACCAAACAAACTATTCAAAACGAAATCAATTCAATTGAATTTCGCCTGAAGAAGTTTGTTTGTGTATTTAAAAAGCGATGGATTAATTAAACTGCAAATTGGCCGAATGATGATTTTTCCCACGGCATTTCTATCATCAGCTTATTTTGGATATTTTAACCAAAAATGATATCGCTAATCGAAAATGTGTTTGGCTTTCATGTGTTTGGCTCATGTGTTACACACACAAAAAATAAACCATTATACAAAATGGTGAACGCTAAAAATGTCGTTGATTAATGGATTATATATGAACTGAGTTGGTTTTAATTGGCGACTGATAAATAAATTTGCATAAAGTCAATTTAATATGATGGCCGATAAAATGTGGTAAATGCTCTTGTGTGCTTAAAATGTGACGACATTATCGCGCAATCAATATTTGCGAGAGAAAAAAAATTGTGTGCAGTTTGGACATGACCGAGGATTTGTTCGATAAGATGATCGACAAACATTAAGCCTGGCCCCGGCACGATAATATCGCTTTTTATGTCGACATAAAACGGATTATTGTACTTGTGTTTTGTCAGCAAACGGTCGGCATCTTAATTACATTAAACACTTTTTTTAGCCCGTTTTTATTGAAAACCATCGGGAAATTCGGTAAACCGATTTTCATTCATCGTGTGCTGGCAAATTGAAAATGAAAAATATGGGAAGAGAAAGAGAGCGAGAAAAAGCACAGTAAACCGGTGATTTGGCTGCGGTTGAAAAGGTGCCCTCAACTTTGTTCGAATTAATTGAATGGAAAAATAGGTGATAATGGCTCTATAACTTTTACATTCGGCAGCAATCATCGGCTTAGTCTCGACCCGATCGCGTTCCTACTGCTGCTGCGGTGGCGGTAGTGGCGAATTGAATTCAAATGGCGCTATAGCCGAGTACTTTGTACAATCAAGTAGTAACATTTAAATTCAATCGACTGGACAGAAGTGGAATTGATCCCCATTCAGAAAGTTTCAAGTTGTCATTAATTTTTTTTTCTATCCCATTCATTTTCTATCCCGTTCGTTCTCCGCGTCATTATTCAATGCTCGATTCAAATTTTTTCTCCTTCTGCAGAATTAGGAGTGGTAGCATAGCTTATTCCGGTTGTGATTGGTAATGACAGTAGCAAAAGGTGAAAACGCCTTAAATGCGACACATGTTACACATTTTCCAGTCATTCGCTTTTTTTTTCGTCTGCTTTGGCTTTTCTGCCATGCAATATGGAGTGTATGAGTACAATGTCTCAACAAATAATGCTGACATGTTTGCCTGGCCACTTTATAGCCAAAGTTTCGACACACCCGACACGTTGAAATGTCACAAATGCGCAAAAATAGGTGCTATACTATACCGAAACCGGGAACTTTGTACATTTATTTTCTTGTTCCTATAAAATTGCTCGTTTTTTTTCATAGTTTAAACATGGATTTGGTTGGTGTTCCGTCGCGTGTTTTGTTGTTATTGTTGCTCGATTTAAATCGACACAGTCGTACCGTTACTATAAATAGCTAACCGGAAGCACGTAAAGTTCTGCGTTTTTTTATACATTGAAACGAAAAACTGTGATTTACTTGTTTATTTCTTTTGTGCACATCGTAAAAGAGTGCAACGTGCAGTGTGCTGCAACACACAGACTGCACCCGAAACCATCGCCAACCTCACGACGAGCGCGCGCGCGCCTGTGATCGTTCCAGCCAAATGGCTATAATTCAAACAACAACAATTCCAATGACCATTTTCATTCTGTCGTCCGGATTACGTTCAAATACCGAGATTATCCGCAATTGTAAACGGATCTCGAAACAGATTTGTTTACTTTGACATTTGGCTACAAATAAGCACATCCATTTTGGTCTTTTAATTATTTATTTGAACAGCGATTTTCTCTGCTGTTCGCGTAGCGAACGTTCGTCATTTTCTTGAAAATACGCTCACAGTACGATATGGGTGCGGAACGAGCGCACATTTTGCAATAATGCTATTTCATGCACTTATTATTCTGTGTTCGTCTGGTCGGTTGAAATGACATTTGTGACTTGGTACGTGTAGATTCGGTTGTTGTGTGGATTTTTCTGCTAAAATTACACGTTTTAGTATTCTGGATGGGATTTTCGTTTGGGAAACAATAATTCAAAATACACACCGAAATCCGATACGCACAACAACATCGACTGTTTCGGTATTTTGTTTCACCTCCATTATGTATGACATGGAGAGCATGATGACGATAGTTTGTGGTTGCGATGTAATATTTCTATTTGTTACGTACTATGTATATCGATGGATTGGGCCGTGATTCGTCTATTATATTGTTGGCTTGTTTTTAGTATGCTCTATGACATGTAGCCCATTGCCTTTTAGAAATTCCTGGTCTGTGCAGTGTGCAGTATTGTTAAGCCGTATATTCTTCTCTCGTTACTTTTTTTTCGCCCAAAAAATGATGGTTTTTGTGAAGAGTTCGTTCACTTGTGGCAATAATCATCTGTGAAATGGCTCATCAAATTGCTACAACCCGATGCTTATTCAATAATGAACGTTTGTCTTTTATTACCCTTTTTGTGGAGCGAGCACGTTTTTTTCTGTCTTTTTCTCACTCTTTTTCGCTCGCGTCTGTTGCTGTTGTTATTGTCACGGGCTATTCATCTCAAAAAGCCCGTTTCGGTTTCATTCGATTGTGCACTTCAGGTGAATTTTATGGCTTGAACATTGTGATTAAATGTGTTAGCAGCAATAAAAATCAGCCATCAAATCGCTTGCGTTGTGTGTTCGGATCATTGCGACGACAACAGATAAATCAAGTTAAATTAAATTTTTCGCTTTAAAATTGTATTTCGATGAATGAGAGAAAGATTTCCAGCGCTTGTCTGTCTTTATTTCTGTGTGTGTGTGTGTGCGCACAACCAAGGTTGAAGTGCTCTTTCGCATGCTCAAGCACAGAAATATTGTTCAATTTAATTTATATCATATTGCTTCCGTTTTTCATTTCGTCAAGTGAGGAGACACCGAACGACCAACGATGACTCGTTTGAATGAAGCATTCCATCACGTTTGGGGAAGCGGTGTGCGGTTCGGTGTAGGACGGTGTTCGCGTTAAATTGCGATGCGAAATTCCAACATACGCTAAAGTTCGCATGTTTTCTGCAGTCTCTGTCTCTCTGTCTCTCTGTCGTTGTCAACTCAACTCAAATAAAGATATTTGCATTTAGAACGAAATGACTTTTAGATTAGTTTAAATTAAGACCAAAACAATTGGAACGAATGAAGAGGAAATGGTGCGGTGCAGCCGATCAAAATCGAACCATTGACATTATATGCGGACGCATTCAACTGTTAGTTTCGTTCATTTAAGAAAAAAATCGCGATGTAAAACTCCGTTGTTAGCCCTTCTATTTGAATTGCCTCGAAAATGACCAATGACATCCTCTTCGTGTTCCCTCCGTTCGACTAATATAATCAAGCAAAACTTTTTTAATTCCACGACAAGAGCAAAAGGAGAACGTGTCGCAGTGTTGCAAAATTCGATGAAAATTTGTTTCAGTTTCGCACACCTTCCGTGTTACCACCAGGTGAATTTCCGTCGAGCGCACCTCAAACTTTTCTCTAACATTTTGACATATTGCTAGCGCTGTGGCTGTTGCAATCAACCCTTTTTCCCATGCACCAAAACTCCCGGCGATACATAATTTACGAATGTCTGCATGTTCAACACACAGAAAGAGACAGTGCACGCTCTATACACCGTGGGAGCGCTCAACTGAAATGGAAAACTGTAATTGATCCTTAATGAAAATCTGATGAAACAGAAGAGAGCGAAAAAAAATTCGGTTGTGCGCAAATTTCATCATGTCTTGAGAACAAAACCAACGGATATGAATGGGTTCGCTTTAAATTCATTCAAAGCGTGCACATTTTCCCGGTCTAATCAGGTGGCAATTTTTTTTCCTTCTCGCCAAAATAACAAGCAAATTTGGGACAATGTTGACGGAGAGTTTTTGGGGCCACAAAAGAGTAAAACACAAAAAGTGATTGAAAGCAAGAACAACAGCGGAAAAAAAGACTCAAGCATTACAGATAAGTGTAAGACATGAGAATACATGTCCACATTTCTTACGGGCTACATACACTCACAGCGCAGAAAAGATATCAAAGAAGAAAAAAATAATTAGTCGAAATGTTTGAAATTCATACGAACAAACAAACGAGAGAGAAGGGAAAAAAGAGACGCCAACGACGTCGATGAGGAAGAAGCAAGAAACAGTAACAAAATGAGCAACCATTGTTACAACTAACTAACGCCGTGATTGTTAAAGAACACGAAAAAAAAGCACAAAGAAAGACTTGGAGTGTAATACAAGACTCATTACTTGATGCGAAATGAGAATGAAATGTATCTGCTTTTCAGTTCAGGAAATGTTCTTTAGTTGCTGCGATGCGATTGCTCCAAGACATATTGAATTGTGTGGATGCCTGTGTGTGTTTATGGTGAAGATGGCAAAGAGCAAAGACTGAAAGTCTATCTTTAAAATAATGCATATTAAAGCCGTCTTTTGTTTTCAGTATTTCGTCAATTTGTTCTCGTTTCGGAGCCACTTGATGCGTGTTACGCGCGGCTCACACTGTGTCTCTCGTTCGCCGGCCCAAAAGCAACAGCAACATTGCTTCTGCTGAAGTAACTCAGTAATTCAATTACAACAACTCATTCGCGAATGACGACGTGAACACTGAACAGAGACAATTGACGATGACGATTACGCAATACCCACCGAAACGGTAAAGCTCATTGTAAACAACACACAATTACTCATGAAATAAATTTTTCGAGTAAATGAAAAAAAAAGAGCAGCCACCGCAGCATACGACGTTGCGCATTTTATCATGCTGCATATTATGTTTGCTTTGGAATTCTTGTTGAATTGTTCGAGTCAAATTATATACGGAAATAAATTAGTTTTAAACTAATTAGCAACAATGAGAGAGATTGAATAATGTAAGTTGAACAATGTGTGAAATAATCGCAATAATGCACCCGGCGTCGACGAAAATTGGCGAAACAAAAAAATGAAATGAATTTTCCATATCCGTTCGATTGAATTCGAATGGGAATACCAGACCTCGATTTAAACGGGAGAAACAAATGTTGGTATTTACGCCGGATTTTCAATCCGTTGTTCGCATCGAGCACACAATGCACTTTTATCGCCTCTTTTTAATATACTTTTATGATCTCTCAACGGCGTGGCACGGCGCTGCAAGTGAGGCGCGTCAAGCGTGTGAATCTTTTTCCAAATGTCATTATTATTTTGTGTGTTGCCGTTGAGCATTGCATTAAATCACAGCAGCAGCAGCAGCAGCAGCGTCAATGTACTAATTCGTGTTTGGAATAATTTATCGAGTTGAATGAATTTTTAGAACGCTGATACAACACACACACACATTCACTCACCAAATTTATAGCCGAATAATAATGCAATGGCATGCCAAACAAACAGAAAAATAACATACTCACACCGAACCGAACCGAAAACGGTGGAAAATAAAAGGTCATCATTTCAGTCGTTTTTTTTTTTGTTTGAAACGTTGAATTGCCAAATTCATGCATAAAATGCATGCGGTTAACTGACAACAATGAGTAAATACAGCAAATATCCTCAATTAATTACGTATCATGTTTACAGGTGGGCGAATTCGCGAGTATATACTCTCATACTCACTCATTTTGAAAATGAGTATGTCTCGACATACTCTCATACTCATAGATACTCTTTGAGTATGAGAGTATATACTCAGAGTATATACTCTTTGATTTTGAGTATGTCTCGACCTACTCATTTTTTACCCAAAGAGTAACTCTACACCTACTCTTTTTCATACTCTTTTTCATACTCATTTGAGTATGTCTCGACATACTCAGTTTTTACCCTAAGAGTAACTCTACACCTACTCTTTTTCCTACTCTTTTTCATACTCTTTTTCATACTCATTTGAGTATGTCTCGACTTACTCATTTTTTTGCGAAAGAGTAACTCTACACTTACTCACTCGTTTTCCCTCCCTCAGAAAAATATATAAAGGATATATAACTTTTTCTGAGGAGAAAAAAAATTGAAAATGAGTATGTCTCGACATACTCAAATGAGTATGAAAAAGAGTATGAAAAAGAGTAGGAAAAAGAGTAGGTGTGGAGTTACTCTTTGGGTAAAAAATGAGTAGGTCGAGACATACTCAAAATCAAAGAGTATATACTCTGAGTATATACTCTCATACTCAAAGAGTATCTATGAGTATGAGAGTATGTCGAGACATACTCATTTTCCGTTTGTATGGGAGTAGGAGTAGGAGTATGAATTATACTCTCTTACTCCGCCCACCTGTAATCATGTTTCACGGAACGTGGAGAGAATTAGATGGAGGCGAGCAAGCAAACAACGTGTCAGCGCCAATGGTTGTTGTTATACATTCGTGGGCTACAAAACATGTGTTGTGATTTCCATCGAAAATTAAACAGTTTTCGAAATGCTTCTGCGTGGAAAATCAATGTAAACGGTGATATGTTTGCATGTTTTGCCATGAGACCACCGCGCCGAATGTGCGCGCGGTGACTGGATCAAGCCAGATACCGTACAGTGCAGCATATATATTTGCATAAATCGTATTTGGCGCGCGATAGTATGCAAAGTGCGAGTTGATTGTGGCAGTGAGGATACTTGTCAGAGGTCGGTTAATAAATAAATGGAGCTCATTTTCTCCGTTTGCTCTCGCTCTCTCTCTCATTGTTCAGTTTCTCTAATAGTTATTTTTCGTCGGGTGTAAAGTATACAATTGTGCGAACCACATCGCATTCACATTTACGTAACTCCGCTTAAGGTTTCAAATATCAAATGCAAATCGGAGATTTTTTTTTCTCCTTCATCTCCGAGCCGCAAATAGTTTATTTTCAAAGTGCATAGCGTTTCTCTTCTCGCTGTGTCTGGCTGGTTTTGTGTGATGTTATGCAGTATGCATTAAATCGATTGGGCTTTGTTGAGGCGGTACGGAAAATAGAATCAAGAGGAATATTAAAAAAATGAATGTATAATTATGGCATCGCCTAGATATTGCTCACGAATCGTTCGTCTATCGATAGACAGAGAGAAAGAGAGAGGGAGACAGGGAGATACTCTCAAATGAACATCACACAATCGAAACGAAATCAAAGCGGAAAAATTGCATATTGCAAATGAGCATTGGATTCATACAGCGCATACATAACACTGGTGAATTGTATAATGTATCAATCGTGAGTTTCGTGATTTTCAAGATATAAACCGCCAACAGAATATATATGCACTCGCACACCGGACCAATGTGTGCGCTTATTTGTATTCAAGCAACAATATTTTTTTCTTTCAAAATTGTGAATTGCAAGTGCGATCAATCGAATGTCTTATATAATCCAAACTGTTACCACATTTTGCTCCTTTGCCGCCACACGTATCTCGATCGCATTTGCCAGCTTTGAATTTGGATTCTATCCAAACGTTGAGCTTGTGTGGCGTTGTACTTCTAATGCATCTCACCACTAATCTTATGTGCAAAAAGAGATGGGTTATACATAAAATGTGTTTGACGCTATGCATTCGATTCCATGCATACAGTGGTGTCCCGAGGCACAGCCGCACTGTAAATTTGACCTCTGGTTGTACTTCGTGCTATCTTCTGACCGAAAACGAACAGCGAGGCAACAACGAACCATAAACATCTCATTTCTTCGCCTCTTTTCCTTATCCCTAATATTTAAAAAATATCATTTCTTTCTGCCAATAATATGCTTTTCTTTATTATTGACCACATCGATTGATGGTATCCGCAGGTTTCATGCTATTTTTTAATTTCTCTTCAGGCCATCGTTTGGCTTTTGCCGTTGTGGGATTTTCACTCTGCAAACATAATAGTATACAATGCTCAACGTTGTGTGTGTGTGCTATGATGAGATAGTGAGTATATATTTTTATTTGGCACAATAAATTGCGTACTGTGTGTGTGTGGTCCGCTTCATTGTCTGCATCTTATTTTGTCATTTTATGTACACACCAACATAATATGCAGATTCAAGCGTATTTATGCGCACACAGCCAAGCAGAGAAGAAGAGAGCGAAAAAAAGGATAAAAAGGAAGTTACAAAAACCGTGAATTAACTTTTGCTTTCGAACATGCTGCGACAAAGTAGTCGTAACGCCGATGGAAATATTTTGTGAATGGTATATGACTATCCACTATGGCAAACAACAACAGCAATAACACTGAAATAAGAAAGTTTTCGTTGTCGGGAGTACTAGTATATGCCACACATTTATAACACATACTTCACATGAAAGCGTCACTTAATTTCGAAACGATGGCCTCTCGCTTCGCAGGAGCATCCACGACGTAAATATTGCGGGAAAAAATTGAACTTTTTCTCTCTCCAGTTACATGCTTGTTTGAGCACAGTTTGACCTTTTTTCGTTGTTGTTGTTGCTGTTGTTGCTGTTGTTGTTCTTTTGTTACATGTCTCTCTATTGTGTCAGCTACGAACACAAAAGACATCGATGAAACTCTGTAAATGCCAATATTTTTTTTTGGGTCATTTGGCCATTCTCGGTGAACATTAAACGATAGTATGAACACACACTCCACACGAACAATATTGGAATTCGATGAGGAACCGAAAACGACCGAAAAAAAGTCCACAATGAATTCCTGGAATGTTTTCCTCCCATTTAAATTCGTTATAGGATTCTCTTAATGTTTTCGTTCCCCTCAAAATATTTCGCAGCATTCTCATCTGCTAATGAATTCGTTGCAAAATTGAGTTTCTGGTGTTTCTGGCCGACACGATAAAAAAACAATAATACGAAAAGTCGATTCAAACTGGTGGAAACGAAAGCGGGCGCGCGATAAACAATAAATCGCATTGCCAATGACGACTTTATTTTTTGTTTTTGTTTTTTGTTGTTGTTGTAGCCACGACCACTTTGCGAATCATACATACTTATTATTTTTCTCTGTCAAGTACTATGCGTTATCATAATCACACTCTGCTCTTTATTTGGTGCACGACTTTTCCTTGAGCGCGCATCGACACTGATTGCACAAAAAAAAACAGAATGCTCAATATATAAAATGCTGAAAAAATGAATTATGGATTCATTTAATGGTGTGTGCGCGTTTTTTTCGCGTTAATTTGCCAATATTTCTTTGCTACAAAAAATGAAAACCGAAATAAAATGTGAAAGTGAATTTAATGAGCATTCGATCATATTAAGCGATAATGTTATCAATCAGTACATAATCAAGCGGTAGCTGAAGGTTACATCAACTTTGCCATGCAAATCGATTCGATTCCTTTTCATTATAACCGCACCGCCGTGTGCAGCGGTTGGATGGACAAATCACTCACAATGACTCTACAATGTTGCAGCTGGGCATCGATTTGTGACTCGAGGTCTACACTTTTGCGAATTTATGGCAACACAGAAATAGCAAAAGTTGCACACGATTTTTCGTTGTTGATTACTCCGTAATGAGTAATTTGTTTTCCTTCAAAACTTTATTTTTTCTTTCCTCTTCTTTTACGGAACAAGTGCTCACCTTTTTGCATAACAGTTTGGTGCTACTTGTACGCATTCGCCGATTGTCATTAATAATTCATTATTGAAATGCGTATTTTTCATTGAATTAAAATCCCCGTTGGCGCTAAAGCCAATGCTGTGACTTTGATTAAAGGGCGAAAGGCGGGTCGAAAAAAAGAAGTGAAAAATATGGACCGCAACCAGAAAAAGCCGAGATAAAGAACAGATCGGATTTTAAAATGATTTCATTTTTTAAACATAAAACTTTTATCACGTCCACAATGGCAAATGGAATTAGTTCGAATAACAAGTAGAAAAAAAATTGTAGTTTTCGCGTAAAATTCGTTCTTTTTCTGCGAACTGTTCCCAGCGGTGGCAGAGAACGGAAAAAGGGACACATAAATCAGATTATCATATTACGGTACTTGGTTCGTGTGTGTGTTGTGCGCGCATACCCATGTGCCATTCATATTGTGTTGCGATTGATGTGGAGTTAGCACGATACTTTCATATCATCAACGTGCAAATTGGCCAACACGGTGTTAACTTGCACCAAGTTGCCAGCATCGTCTCATCGTGCGGTCGTCGTCGTCGTCGTCGTCGTCGTCGTCGCTCTGTGTCCCATTCACACCACATCTAATGTTCACATTCATAATTATTTCCCGTAACACTGTATTCATCAATGCACAGAAACACACACAAAAAAAGAATGAGTCAAAACAAAAGGCAGAGATTAAATTCTGACATAAGGCATTTGCCACATGAAATGGATTTTTGCTTCATTTAACTTTTTGCCTTGTTTTCAACTCCGAGATGCAAATTCATTTAAAATTGATGGATCAATTATTTCGCATGAAACTTTTTCCTGTTGCGCTGGATTGACATCGCGCAACGCCTTCTCCGAATTCGGCATTCGGTAGAACCGGGAGTTCAGTGATGCTGCGATGACTTTATTTCAATGCCAATTCATAATTTCATTGCTTTTTCACTTGGAACACGTACTTCGAGTATGTATGTGCGAATGAAGCAGAACGTTTTAATAGCATTAACTGACATTTTGCAGAGAATTTTCCGAGATAATCAAAATTTAACGAGTTTAATGCGCTACATCGTTCTATGCTCGATGCCTTTCCTCTTTCAGCCTGTTTCTCTCTTCCTTCCACTCGACAAAATGGCACAATTGTCAACTCATTCAACTGATAGGTACAATGCTCTCAATTTTGCAACACAATCGACGTGAATAATTGTTTATGGTGTTATTTTAGATACTCGTAGGCCGTTATGCAGGGTTAATTTGAATGGGCTGGGGGAATTTGGTTTGATTGATACTTAATTCCAAAATGCTTATGAGAGAAATTCTAAATTAAGCGGCTAGACACTTGTGCTTCGAATCCCGTTCGACTCATTTAAATTATAATGAAGATCTTCATGACCCTTCAATGCAATCACTCACTTAACATACAAATGATACCCAATGGAACTAACCTGCGTGGTTGAACATCATTTGAGTGTGCCCAAAATCTTGAGTTTGCCAAAACTCTATGGTATTACTACATGATTCACGTGTCTGACGCGCACCATTCAATCCATACGACGAAGTATGTAATTCGTATCGAATCGTCTAATAACAGTCTTCATTTATTAATTAACATACCTTCGTCATTTTTATTATCTGTCAAATGGAATTGCCACACATCGAATTAGATGGAAACCGAGAATTAAGAAGGATATATTCAAACTTTCACCTTTCCTTATTTTCATATAAAGTCTGGTGAGAAATGGCTCAATCTAACAAAACTTTTGATTTGGGTGCATAAACCTAACGCGGACTGCACTCCGTGTGTTTTCGAGAAAGAAAAAAATCTCTTTCATTTTTCATTGAATGTTTAATTCAATGATGTTAAAATAAAAAGATGGTCTTAAAATCGTTAAACATCTGGAAATACCCAAATCGCCCGGTTTGATACCGTTCCATTGTCTCATTGTATCACGAACGCAAGAAGAAAAAGTTACCTTTGAATTGTTGACAAAAACCTTTTAAAAAGATCTGCAGACATATGTTTAAAAAAATTATGAGCACACATTTAAACTTCATGTGGCTTAAATGATTGGATGCGAAAGTTCCAAGTGAGTTGAGATGGCAAACTTACATGTGAATTTGTATGGAGTTTAAAATAGTTTCGAAAATTAGGTCAAATGGCAAGCAGCTTTTCGGTGTGAATGCGCAAAAAAAGTTTGCAATTTACTTTTACTTTCACTTTGTGATTTCTGTGTTCCATGGTACGGAATCAACGACATAAAGTTCTCTCAATCAGCGGACAAACACGGTGCGCTGCATTAGTTGTCGTTTAACTTAATCGGCTTACATCAGGGAGAAAATGTTCAATTAATTAATCCACCATTTGCATATCTCATGTATTCAATTTATAATCACGGGTGCCGTTTGCCGTTTTACGCGTTCACCTACACGCTATGCTCTGCAATAGTGTAATGATTTCTTGAGTTATGGCTGTTGACTTTATAGGTGTTTGGATTAAGCAAAAGTCATAAATTTCATTAAGTTACGATACAAGTAGGTTTATGATACATCTGTATGCATACATTTAAGAGCCGCCAGATAAGAACTCCGGAGAAGTGAAACATCCATGGCCTTACACAAGCTACACCAACATCAAAAACTTCCACACAGAAAAAAAACTTTTTTGCAAGTCGCTTCAAAGTTTCTGGGCAGAAGAAGAGAGAACAACAAATAAATTCGAATAATTTAAAAAGTTTTTGCGTGGTCATTTCATTTATTGCGTGCGGTTTGTGGCGCGTGCTATTTCAATTCGAACAAAGTTATTCTCCATTAGATCGTCTTCAAGAAGTACACACATTCTTTTTGTTTATGGTCGAGCTCCAGCGGGCGCGTCTCTATCGCTAGGTAATTCCAAACATTTCGAACATTTCGTTACAACACATCAAAGTGTCGAAAAGATCGCCCATGAGAAAACCACTACAACAAAGTTCAAAATGGTACAAAAAGAACATCACAAGCACACTCGCACACATCACACATGGCGCATAATAATAATAATATATGATGAAAAATCATGTGATGGAATGATTTACATAATAAATAATTGGGACTATTGATGTGTGATATTTGTTTTGAAAGGCCAAAGAAAAAGTGACGCACACACAAGTGATCATGGCAGTTTGGGTCAACTCGAAAAAAATACCAATCGTAAGCAGTATAACTTAGGATAGAGAAGAGAATCGAAGTAATGTGGAACACATTGTGATAGAATGTGAATTGAATGGGTGAGAATGCGTTGGAGCAAGACAATCGAAAAGAACAGAAATCGAACCAACCACAAATGGAGCATGAAAGCGATGAGAAACACAGCAAGGGAGGGAGAGAGAGAGAGAGAGTGAGAGAGCGCCATACATAGCATCATCAGCATTAATATCGGTCTTTGTGCGTTGGATAGATCGCATGTCTGCCAGCGGCAACGCGTGCTGTTTCTTATTTTTGCTTCTGCGTTTTACACTAGTTCACATGCGAAAGACCAAAGCCAGAGTCTATGGTGTAACATACATACACATTCGGTTTTTGGTTCTATCATTTCCGTACTCGATCGGTTTGAAACACATGTGTGCACGATTCCTATTTACATCTTTGAGGCTCTTGTCTTTTCTAATTCCTGCTCTTTCTCTCATCCTCTCTCTCTCTCTCTCTCTCTCTCTCTCTCTCCCCGAATCACATACTCTGTACGGTTCGTATGTGTGTCCGATTGTCGGTCAAACTTCTTATTAACAATGAAGTAGCATTTGGTGTATCGTTTCGAAATGTTAACTTTAAAATTGCGTTTACATTTGTTCCAGACCAGTGTGGAACTAACAATATGTCTATTTCAATTGGAACGGTTTGAGTGTAGTACATTTTATTCGTGGTGTGGTTTTTGTTCGTTCAGCAAAATTGCATCTGGTTTGTCTTCTCCGATAAATAAAGACTTGTAGCCAGAATGAAATTGCTTCAGATAACAGCACTCGCCCCGATAAATGTGGTCCACCACCATCACCACAACGATCGATAAAATCGAGGAGCACGGTAATATTGCACGGGAGAAGGTGCCACGTAACAGACAGGAGAACAAAGCAGAAATCGTGCCAACGATAGCCGGTCGAGATAGATATTGCAATAAATTAAATCTCAGCGACACGATTTGCTCTTTTTTTTATTCTCCTGGCTCGTTATTGTGCCACTTTGTTTTGAGCGGCATTTATCAGGAGAGAAATTACAGAAAGATTCGACAAACAACATGTATTCACAGACAATCTGGTTGCGCACTACCGACACTCACACGATGGTGTCACGTAAAACATATAATAAATATATTCGTCGTGGTGTACGACGACGTTCTTCATAACAAACATAAAGTAATAAAAAAATGTATATGATTTGTTTCAGGGGAGAGGAAATGAACATAAATTGTGACAGTTGCTCCCTATTTCCTGCTGGGATTGTAAAGTTTGTTTTGGATACGAGAGTGAGTTCATTTTTTATCGGTTTGGTGTTGGGCAGTGTGTGTGTGTGTGTGTGTGTGTATGAGAGTGAGAAAATCATCGTCCATTTGGCCACAAATATTTGTGTTGCCAAAGAAATAAAGTCAAAAACTACGCGCTCACATCACTTCGCATAAACACTCACAAGATATTCGAGTTGGCCGCAGCGAGCGCAGAAGACAAAAAATGGATATAGCGGCACACCGAAATAAAGATGTAAAATTTATTTTGTGTAAAGCTATTCGTTCAATTTGTTCAATGTAAAGGCTGCCGGTTTCAGTGAGTCGTTGGTTTATATTTCAACTTCTTTGCTCGTCTCTCTCGTCCCTCTTACACACGGTGTGACTGTGTGTGAAATATGATACAGTGAGATAAACAGCTAAATGCAGTCAAAACAGAATGGATGACTGTAAAAAAACGACAACGACGACGAAGAAGAAGAAGCGAACAAATGTTCTGTTTGCTAAAAATGTGCAATGAAATGTGTACCGATAAAGAGCTCACGCATTTTAACAGTATTTTCAACCATTGCGCTGCTTCATCTTTCGACATAACAATTGCATGTTTATTTGCATTTGGTCTCATCATCGTTTTTTATTCTTCTTTATTTCCATTCGTCAGGTCATGCCTTCGTATAAATGTACGTACACGATACATATCGCGTCGACATTATCTCAACGCAGTTCGTCTCGGTACTTTGTGGCACTTGAGCGTTGTTTTACTTGAAACAGTGGATTTCCATGGACTGCTTTTTATTTCATTTTCTATTTATCGTTTACTTTTTTGCTTCGACGTTTTTTCTTCACTCTTTACTTATGTTCGTTTTTTTTCTCTACTTTTGCCCGTCATTCTTAATGCGTGCTCTTGCTCATGTTTCTTCATTCACCGTCAACGCAAAGTGTCCACCAGTGTGCAGTTCCACTTTTGTTTATTCGATTTACACTTACGGATCTTCTTAATAAATCTACTAAAATGCATTCGCGCATCGCACACGCTTATACTAAACAATACAAAGTATAGTCAGGCGGAATGGAGATGTCATCTTCAGGTCGGTGTCGATCGGTCGTGCCATCCATGGCATCAGAGATGTGGAAATATACGGAAAGCAAGCAGCATAACATCGAACGTTTTACTATGTGTATTCACGATTTAAGTGCACTATCCCCGATGTTGACATGAAATTAAGAAAAATATGACTAGTTTCCACTGGCAGCTGCAATCATAAAGAAAACTACGTAATTCAACATAAAATTCCACAGAATATGATCAACGCAACAGCTAGTGGTGTGTACAGACGGATACACATGCAAGGAGCGAGTGTGTGTGTTCTTCAGTGCTCGTCAAAATCAAATAACTTTTCGATTAGATTTAAAATCAACTCAGCAAATGTTCAATAAAAGTAATCCATAAATCTCGTTCAAGAGAAGCAGATGAAAAAAAAAAATACATTGACATTAACCATCCTTAAGCGCACTCGTTTGACATTACTTAAAAATGTAATTTTTTTCAGTTGGTTCACCCACAAGAACAAAACCTCGCCAGATTTACTAATCTCTTGAACATTTACGACGTTCATTTCTTCTTGCGCTAAATTAAAGCCATATTCAACGGATGAAGTCGAAATGAAATCCGACCCATGTAATCATGCCATGAGAGTCACTGAGATTGAGACAAAGTCTACCTCTCGAGAAAAGAAGAAAAAAATAGTAGAAAAAACACGTCCAAGATTACTTTACTTGAAAATCACACAGGATATCGAAACGATCCTCCATGCGAATAAAATACTCAGAAGAAGCGGCTAAAAAGTATGCACATAAAAAAAGATGTTCTCGATATGAAGCGCGCAATTGTGAAAGGAAGTAAGAATAGTATGCACTTGTCGCGACCGGTTTTCTCCTCAAGGAAATTTTATCTGCGTCTCATCTTCAAGCCATTACCATATTGTATCCACGTTTTTTTTCCTGCCTAAATGACAAATTACGCATTTTTTCCCCTCTATAGAATATACTATGAAGAAACTTTTTCCATGCGCTCCTTTAACTTCGATGACTGGAACGCATGAAGTGGCATTTTCAATATAGAGACTGACTTCAATGAAGTCACTTCATGACATATGTCCAGCGTGACATATTGAATTAGTGACGCTCAAGCGATTCGTGGCAAACCGAAAATACACTATGGGAACGATGTGAAGTTAACATTGTCGGTAAAAATGTGTTTGAAACGGTGCAATGAACAAACGATAGAGCATGAACAAACAGTTCTCATTTCGGTGTGTTTTTTTTCTCCGTCGAAGGGGAAGAAAAAGCGTTTAATGTTGCGGATATCCGATTTCCTTTTTACTAATCGATTGTTACACGATATGGAAATGATTTTGTCGTCGTCGGTTTTTTTTTCGCTCTCTATCTCCGCCCATTTCAACGCCGACCGAGCGATCCTCATTCATTCGAATCCAATTATTCAAAATTTAATGTAAAATAAAGGTAAATAAAAAACTTTGTGCGTGAAGAATTTTAATTACACACATACACACACATCGGCCAACCGGTGATAAAATATTCACGGCTACACACAATCCTAAATCAAAATTGTTTTAATACTCGAATGGTCGAGTGACAAAACCGCACAATACAACCCGGATAATCCTCAGCTAAATGCGTGGCTGCGTGTTACATTTTGAGTGTCATTGCATTAAAATTGTGGCATCGTCACCACCGTTTAGGTTTTTGTTACATTATTATTTCGAAAATTTATGAATTTGATGATTGTCGACGAGCAGATTTGTCGTTCGTGTCGGAGGGGGATGGGAGTTTCTGGTCTTTTTCACATTGTGATATGTCACGAATTTGGTGTTTATTTTTCGCATTGTGGCATCGTACATGTGTATATGTTCGCGTTGACTGGTGGCACAAATTTTCGGCATCGACGGTGCGTGCAATACGGTGTGCTGAACAGATTTATATTTTATGAATAAAGTGAAAAATTGGCAAATTCCCTTTCGTATTTATTATGTGTGTTTACTATATATTGTGCTGAAATAGAATATGAAACAATGCGACACAATGCCCGGGCAGGTGCATTAAATTATTTTTCAAGCGCATAAATAAACAAATGTCTTGTCGGATTAGGCGTTGAAAAATTCAGCGCAAGCAAGCACATTAATTGCGTAAAGTTTTATTGAATGGACAATTGTTTAATTAGACAGTGTATGCGGGGTTGGTTGTTGTTCTATCGTTCCGAGTGTGTTGATTGTTAATATCTGTGGTTGAGAGCAGAGTTTGTGAACCCAAAAGCTGTGTAATTTCAACGGTATGGACTCGTTGTGATGCAAACCAAAGAATCGGTCACACATTTGCATTTAAATCAAAGGCACACTCCGATGTCATTTTATCATCCTACAGCTCGGCATCACATTAATGAACGGAAAAACCCTCGGTTTGGTTTGGCACATCACATTTTTTACCACATCGGATTCTCCTTTTTTTTTGCGTGTGCACTGTGCACACATTCCGCGTCTAGCATAAAAATAAAATAAAACCTTTTTTCTCTCGTGTGACATAAAAGTCCACATTTTATTTGAAAGTCTGGCGAGAATTGGCTCAATGTGATGTTTTCCACCGCATTTATGATTCATGCACTTTATTGGTTTTGTGAAATTTGGCTTAGCCGGAATTATCGAGCGAGATAGAATGAACATTCCCCACTCTTTCGTTCGTATTGGACGATCAGTGATTTTTTTTACGTGATAAGCCGTAATTTGATTTTAAATTGTTATCGAAAAATTCCATCCTCGAATAAAGATGGAATAAATTGTGTACATGATTTGAAATATTCAATCATTTTTGTCAAAAAGTCCAACCATTTTATTTGAATAATAATAATAAACGTTTTATCACTTTTTCCCATTTTTTTCTCTCTTTATTCAATTTAATTGAATCAAAATGTGCATTTAAAATGTACATGCTGAGTTGTTGGTATGCTTGTGTGTGTGAGAGAGAGAGAGAGAAAGGGAAAATGCCAGAGCCGCTCTCTTTCTCACGTCACTTTTTTTGGATATCATTTCCAGATGACAGTTATTGGGGAGGAGTCACGCATTTTAATTAAACATGACATCAGGTAAATGACATAGATGCTGTCTGCTGTCTGCTCTCTACTCTCTCTCTCTCTCTCTCTCTCTCTCTGTGTGTGTGTATGTGTGTGTCTCTCTCGCCCAGTCTCGCAACGGTAACGAAATTTATTCTAAACATTTCACGTGTTAATTGTCTTCATTGTCAATATAATATATTCAAAAGCCGCAAAATGGATTCGAAAAAAAATTAAGGTACGAAATCTCATTATGTTGCGAAAATAAACATCTGAATTTGAAATCAGTTTCGCCGAATGTTTATGCAAACAGTCAGTCCTCCAAATCATATAATCGTTTATTAAAATGCATTTTCGAATTTGGCGAATGGGAAAGTGGATGTGATCCATGTCTCCGTCTCTGCCTCGTTTATAACAAGCCACAAAACTCATTGTGGATCATTTCGCATTTGGAGACGTGATGCAGCGATGGTTTGCCGTTTGTTTCATTCGATGTGCGTATTTTCATTTTTGCTCTGTGCCGTCTGGCCGTACGTTTGTTTTATTTTTATGATTATTTCTTTTCCATTTCACCATAGCCGTGCATTGTGGCGCATCTTTTATTTAATTTATAATAATTGTTGGTAATTATATGTCACAGAATAATTGCGGCTTGGATACAATAAAAAACAATAACAAATCGCTACTGTGATGGTCCTCATTACGCGATGACTCACTCTCTCTCTCTCTCTCTGTCTCTTTATCCCTCACTCTCTCTGGGTATCTTTATCCTTTACTCTCTCGCGTACGATGGATTTGTCTACCGGTTCACGGCTGAATTTCCATTGAAAAAAAAATCTTCATCGTATGTCATGTGGTGGCTTCGGACCGGAGATAATATTCACAAATACAAAGCAAAAACAATATAAAATAAAATGATGCCCTTAATTATGTTCATCGTGCACATAATCATAAGCAATTAAAATAAGACAAAGATCGGGGAAAAAATTTCCGTTTTTTTTCTCTTCATCGAATCGCTTTGAGCGCATCGTTTAATCTTTACGATGGCTCTCGGATGGCATCTGTATCATTTGGATTTATTCGCGAGTTTTATTAGCTAACCGTAGAGGTGCTGTCTTCGAGGAATGGTATGTCGTTCGAATAATTTTATGCATTTTTGTTGGCCATTTGAACAAACACATTCGGTGTGCTGGCGCTTTTAAGAGCTATTCTCTTTGTTAAAAAAATGTTTCGAAATCATTGGTGCTGCGAACTTATTCAAAAACGGAATGTGTCGATTTAAAACAAACTCACAAAGCAGAAGAAGAAGAAGAAGAACTACTGAAAATGTTGTAGATATTTATCGGGCAACTGTCGCACAAACCGGCCATTAAACCACATATCAAGTCCATAGTTTCCATTCTCTATCACAGCTATTGTTCGGTTAATTATCCATTTAAATCTTAATTCCACCGAATCGTTCACACAATTTGACATAATAATTTAAAATAAAAGAACCGCAGCGATAAAATTCATGGAAATTCATTAATGAAAATAGAGAAGATGAAATAAACTGTGCGCGCAGAGTTTTCGCTTTGAAAAAAAAAACAAAGAAGAAAGCAGATAACGAAAAAGCGAAACCGAATGGCATAACATATCGAAGTCCATAAATAAAGTCATTCAACCGCGAGCTATTATAGTTTGTTTTGACGGCTTTGGTACCAATCGTAAATATCGTAATGTTATCTAACGTCGATGACCTCGTTCGAAGCACCTGGAGCCATAAATAAAACCCTCTTATTCAGGAAAAATTGAAATAAATTTATGTCGGTCCAAAAATGGCAAACCAAAATGTTTCATCATCGGTATTAAAGTTCAGTAATGTCTATTCAAAAGAATAAGCAAAAAAGAAGAAGGTTGCACAGTACCAAAGTGTTAAGATGCGACAAATCATTCCTTTTGTCTTTATGCATATTACCGTTGATTTTGTTTTTTTTTCGCCGTCAGAATGAATGAAAATTTAAAATTATTGGCCGGTTATTATAACTTCATTAGCATGTCTTGAATATGCCAATGGCAAACGGTATTTAGCATAGTGATTAGGCAGAAACAAAGCCGTTGAATCGAGATACCGTTCTGTTGAAGTGAAAAAAAACCAGAGAAACTCACTTTTTCTTCTTTATCGTGGAAATGAAATCCAAAAAGACGAAAAAAAAGATCTTGGCCATATTCCCTTGACATTTTCGCTAGAAAAATCAAGTGTTAAGAGACATGATGTTTTTCAAGCAAAAGCCGCGACGGCGCAAACACACACAGCCATTTATCTTCATGCAAAATATGAAAATCACTTAATTACTTGTGGCAAATATGATGTGGCCACAGCGCAATAATCATCATCATCAGTGTCAGCGCTAAGAGGCGATGTTTAAATTAAACAAACAATACACGACAAATTACAACGATGGATGGCAATGGTGAAATTAACAAAAGAGCACACGGTTCTTGAAAAAAAATGAATCGAAACGAAAAACATGTAATTTGATACTTACGGCGAATAACGATCATAGAAAGCATTTATTTTTATTATTCAGTTAGTAGCGATCGTTAAATGTTTAGTGCAAAGTTGTAATATAAACACATATACAGTGAGATCATGCTGCAACCCGTTGTCCAGCGCAAAATACTTTCCGCATCTCTTCTGGTGTGTGGTTACTCTTTGTCGGAAATACTACCTCGTGAAATGCCAATGGCAAAGCGGTCATTACCGAGGTGAAAACCATCATATATACCGATCACACACATGCCATGTATTGATGCTGATATACCAAAAGTAAAACCGCTGACATGTGTGTCAAACGTTAGAATAAGCTGTGAAATCGGCTAATAAACCCACAACCAGACGGTGTGTGAGCGTATTATGCAATTCGGTGTTGTAATCGAACGGATTGAAATATGTGTGACCGCTGAACAATTGTTGATTTTCCAATTATTCACAGCTAAAATTGTGTGCTGTTTGCGGTGGACAGAAAACGGGACTAGTTGCGTTACTTTAGAAGCGGAAAAAAGAGAAAGGGAAACGCTTTTAAAATGCAACTGAATGGTATACAATTCAATTTTCAACACATATTTGCTGAGACTCAGCTATTAAACCGTATTTTTCCTGAATTTTTGCGCTAGCATTTTACGCTTTCACATGAAATGGAGGATCAGCTACACTCTCTTCAGATTGTATTCAAATGTTGGCACTTTGGAATTGCGTTGTAATTTGCGTAAAGTGAAAACCAATACAAACACGTCACAAAAAAAGAAGAAGAGAGAAAAACCGAAATTGAATTCAACTCACCTTTTTAATTATCAACACCAAATGGAAAATGAACGGTTGTTAATTAATTTTCGATTTTTCTACCATAAGCAAAGTCCATACACACTTTTTTCCCACTTAAAATCTGATTATCGGTTCATTCTTCTTCTTGTTTTTTTTCCCTCTCTTGTCTGCGCTTTTTATTCGCACTCTGGGCAACGTCGACGAATGTTTTGTGTTGCTTTAACACTACTTTCCCGTTAGTAGAGATAGGTTTTTTTTCACTGTTATAATTTTGCAATTGGCAGACAAAGATTGTAAGTTACAGTGTTTCACTTCATTTTTCACTGTTTACAAATTGAATTTTAATCGAATGTTTCCGGTGTATTTATATCATGCGCGAAAATTTACACAAATCAACAATTTCCGAATTGTTCGCATTCAGCAATCACTCGGTTTCAATCAGGCGATAAAAAAACACACAGACATAACAAGCAAAGGAGATGCGAGAAGAGAGAACATCACATCCAATTAACAATATAATAATCACTGATTGATGAAAGCCGCCACATAAAACAACATTGCCACGAAATTAATTTTTTCTTCTCTCAGTTAACGAATTCACTAGCAAGTTTTCAGCATGCTTGTATATGCTGATTTTCTTCTCTCGCTTTCGTAGTTTTGATCGTCAACAAATTATGCAGTTTATTTTTTTTTCGTATGCCGCTTACGTTGTCTTCGATACGCTATTCATATTCATGATATTCCACTTAATTCGATGTTCCTTCAAGCGCACGCGCAATCTTATCGGCTGGACCACTGAAGAAAAACAACAAAAACGAGTTGAGTTTTGTTCAAGGTCTGTACCAATTTCAATCAAAATGCACATACACACACACACCGTGTTTCCAATGAAATGAGAGACAATGAAGAACCGAAAAAATGTATGACATGAATTGAATGCCAGTGATGTGTATTTTACGCGCACTTATTATTAGCACGCAATCATCAAAGACGGCCACAAATTTCGGGTTTGTACTTTTTGTTTTTACGCACGCAAACACCGCTCTTTTCACCTGAAGCACCAACGTTCGGTTTTGACGTAATTCTCGGTTTTAAAGTTTTAAAGTCCACTGACTGCAATTGACCACGTTTTCGTGCAAGACTTGTCGAAATTGTGATACAGAACACCAACGTACACCGAAAAAAGAGAAAACAAATTGGTGGTCACAATTGGTTGGAAGCGCCGAAAATTAACCAAGAACCACACCGTTGTCGTCGTCGCTGTGATTCCGTCAACAAAACTGAATGCCAAAAATTGATGATGAATCACAATTAAGCAACTATATATAAACAAACGAAACACGAACCAAATACGCCGCAAAAAAGCACAGAAAGCAGAACACAAACGATGATGATACATGTAAATCGTGGTCGTGGTCGTTGTCGTCGGCACAACTCGCAAATCATCCAAATAACAAGTCACAAGACGAGTAATAACCAAATTATACGAAAAATATTTGCTGCAATTTTTTTTTTGGTAATGTAGTCGGTGTGTGCGTTTGGCGTTGTTTTAAGAACGCAACAATGGGGTAAATTGGCGCTCACGATGTGTAAAGAAACAGAAAATACACCGCGAAGAAGAAGCACTTCTTGGTGAATTCAAAAACAAAAAGACACACAGAGGCAGCGCTTAATGCACGCCGCTACACGTTTTACGAACTACTGTTGTGTGCACGAAATAACCAAAAATCAGCAATACACTCGTTGCTGCGAATACACAGAAAAAAAGGTGTTGGTCGATTCAGCTCACAAGATCCACTGACAGCTGTTTTAGTTAACTTGTTGAATGTTACCTCTTAACCGTCGTGCCGCGTCTTATTAATATGTTGTTTTTCTCTCTCTCTCTCTCTCCCTCTCTCTCGTGCGTTTTTCTTCTGTTTTTTCTTCTTTGCTTACTGTGCGTGGTCTTAGCGAGACAGCGAGACTGTGTACACACGAATGTGAATGTGTAGTATACATAGCCGCTTTGCGATATTTCACGTTGTTCCCGTCTGCACTCGTAATTGGAATAGCGTCTATACCTTCCATTGGTTTACATGTGTTCATGCAGTATATGCGGCTAGTTCTTCAGTTTCTTCTACACCACATACTCATTCCATTCCATTTTTCGAATCATTCCGTTGAGTTACATGATGTCTCGCACTCACTTTGCCGTTTCTCTTTGCACATCCATTCCATTATGTTTTTCAAGTTTCTCATTTACTTTTGTTTTGGTTGTTCACTTCCAACCGAATGTGCTCTCTCGTGGTTACCACAATGCTCACTAGCTATTCCATTGTAGTACACTTGTCGTCGGTTCACAGGGTCCATCAAATTCACGTAACATTTTCCGGTTAATCATGAAATATTCGGTAACGAAATTCTCTTCGGAAACTTCCTTGTGTTTTTATTTTGAAAACACATCGAAAATTACTCATCTCTCGCCGCATAATCATTTCAAACTGTCTGTTAATCAAATATTCCAAGTACTGTCGGCTCGTCAGAAATTCCCCAACGTGGTACGTGTACCACATGCAAATATTCGAGCAGCCGAGAAGAGATGAGGAAAGAGGGCGAGAACCGAAAAAAAACGATTCAAGTGAGCGGCTTTCAGCCTTTTTTTTGAGTGTTTTTATTGGTGCTTTCAGCTCTTGTAATTCTATTCTTTGGATGTTTTTTTTGGGTGTTTTGATACTCATAAAGAATTTCAGCCCGGCCGCAAATAGCTAATCTATGAATGCGCCTACCGCATTTCGGTGCGTAAAATATGTATACAAAGAGCATTCATCCGTGCTCATACACATTCAAATGAACATACAAACACAGTTTAAATGTACTACTCTATTCGTGCCAGTGCATGAACATGAATATGGGCACACCGCATGGTGTGTATGTTTGTAGCAGTCGGTGCATATTTCGATTGTTTAAATAAACAAGTTAACGGTCAAAAACTAAACTAGCAATCCAGTGATGAATGTGCAGTGTGTACCACGAGAGAACAAATAGTCGAAAAAGAGGGGCAGCCAGCCAGCAAAGACAGTTAAAAAAGGGTCAAACGAGTGAAATGAATGAGCCATAAAAACAATACTCAAATAAAGTACATGTGAACATACTGGAGAGAAATTCTGGTCTCGTTCGTTCAAGTGTTCAAGCAATTGCTTGGTTTTTACTTCTTTTTTACTACATACGTGTAGAGCAATGTATGACCAAGTTCTTGAAGAAAATGTTTGTGTGTGTGTATGCAATTGTGCTGGGCTGTACGACGATGGCGGGTGTTCTGTTCATATGGAATAACGCACCAGCTGTTTTTATGAGCACCCGATACACCAACAATATTAGCATCGATAAATGCGCATAACGTTCCAATCGTGTAAATTTCATTGGCCACATTATGAGCATAAGCCGAGATGTTGTACTTTTTATTTTGTATTTTGTTTATATGCCGGAGAGAATCGGACACCGCTCTCTCTCTCTTTCTTTCACACCGCTGCCAGTTCGTTCCCATTGATTTTCGCATTGCACCTGAATATTAATAATATTTGTTATTCATGGCAACGAAATAAATAAGGTTAACAATAGGAAGCATGCATTTGCGTAGTATATTGTTGTGCAACAAATTCCGCGGTGAAATGTATTTTTGTTGCGGTTTTTCAGTTCCCACACAATACCATCGATGTTTTATTGTTTTCTCTTCTGCTCTGCTCGGTTCGGCTCTTTTTTTTCAATATCGTACGCTTCAAAATGTTAGTGCGCGTTCCTCCTCGAGCCCGCACTCGAATGAGAGTGGTTGCGTTCGATATTTGAACCGTAACGGCATTCTCGGCTTTTTCCTTCCACAAGAATATTTTGACTAAAAACTGTTTGTATCGAATCACGTATTTTTAATATCATTTTCCATGCCGCACTTCGCCTCACCTCATCTCGTCAATTTTTGGTCCAGTTCCATACCAGTGAGTTTTTTTTTCATACACATTTCGATTCATTTGGGTTGCATATCAAAGATCTGCGGCTTCTCGTCCGTGAATGTCACTTTGCGAGAATTGACCGTACTGTTCTACCCGGAATTTCCATTTTGAATCAGTACCATCGCTTATTCCATTTTATGAACGAAACGAGTTTAACGCGTAAAACGCGCCTGCTATCCGACCTAGAACCGTTCAGATAGCGTTATCACTTCCGAATAACAAAAAAAAAGTGAGAAAAAGATAAAATAAAAACAAGCACGACATAGGTCACAAATATACCACTTTTGTCTGTTTATCTGATTCATACGAAAAATGTTCTCTTTTTATTATTTGTTTGTGTTTCGAGTACTAAATCAATTCTGATGAAATCAATTTCTTTCCGCTTCACCAATTCAATAACATTATTTTGATGTTCCTAATCAATTACATGGTGTTTGATTTGATGGAATAGTGAGTTTTTCACCAAGGCCAACCCGTCATGATGAATCGAATCCACTCCAATTGTGGGAAAACATTCGTAAAAATGTTGAGAGACGATTTGCTACATGTTTCCTCATTCATTGTGCGAATTCCGTACAGAGTGTTATCTTTCTTTAATGCACTCCCTAAATCACCTGCATCGCAAATGTTTGCCCGATTGCTAATTGTGTCGACCGAACAAATCAACCATGTGCGAATGATGTGGTTTAGCAATGGATTCAATTTCCGGCATTCGATCGGTGAAATCGTTTCCAAATTGCGATGCTGTATCCATTCTGATTGGTTTGCTGTCTGAAATCGAATACGCATGAAAATCAAACCATCAAAGGTTTAATGGAATATTTCATATTTACTTACACTTGCACTCACATTCCACCCACTTGCAGTTAACTGTTGATTTATTGGAACATCATGTTCTGGCAAATTAATTGCTCCACTGACATTTGCAATGAATGTAATGTCTGACACTAGAAGCAGTGCTATATCACTTCGAATGATGGTCCTATTGAAACCGGGATGAATGTTAATTTGCTTCACATCAACATACGATCCGTTGTGATTTAGACGATTTGAGCCATAAAACACTTTCAATTTGCTCGCATTTTGATTTGATACACATTGCGCCGCAGTCAAAATCCAATTCCGATGCAAGATTATGCCATTGCAAATATGGCTTTTTGAAGAATTTTGTACTGAAGCTTGGTAAATTGGTGATGGTGATTGTGGCGTTGGCACATTCGCCGAATTCACGCTACCAATGGCAACAACGATGAGCTGTAATAAAAACACTGTGATTCGATCCATTGTTAAGTCACGACTGAACGCACATTGCGCGATCTAAGAACTAAATATAGCGACTTTAATCGCAATCTGCCTTGATAACATTTCGGGAAAAACCGCTAAAAAAACCGTGCGTAAATTTATTCGATACATGCAGACAAATAAAAATGAAAATTATTGTGTAACAGACAGCGATGTGAATCAATTGATAACTAGGAAGTCTGATCAATAGACTTGTAAATCAGGTCATTAACGAATTACTTGAACATGTGTTCAAATACAACCGATAATAAAGTCGTTTTTGATGATGATATCACACGAAACTCGGTCGGTGTTATCAGAAACAAACAAAGTGCTAGACTCCAAAACAGTGCTGGACTGCAAAACACTGCCAAAATGCAAACGGAATTTGAAATGCTCAATTTCAGGCATGTTTCATTTAACGGTAAGAGTGAAATTTGGTATCTGGCAGACGAAGGCAATCATTTGGCACACATTTCGATTAAATGTTTTGCATTTTTCTGTAAATACCTAACAAGAACAATTTTCCCTTCGTACTTTCTCTTCGAATTTATCGTTGTGCTGTTTGAAACAGCTGAATCGCTTTGGTAGAAAGAATGATAAATGAAAACAGATGGTTTCCGTTCAGTTGGTGAAAATGATCTTAACGCCTTTTCGTATACATATTCGTATCGTCCAGGAAATCGCATTCAATTTGCATAAAATACACATGAAACCGAGAAAAAAAAACACATTTCAATAAGAGAATTGGGCAACGCCAACTGAAATGTAACGATTTTTATCTACTAATTTTTCCCTGTCATTTCGTTTTTTAGCCATTAGAATTCAAATACACGCATGAAATGGGCCACACCGGGCCTATATAAATGGTTGAAAACAACACTCATTTAACGAGATTCAGATGTTTGTTGGTCAATAAGACCACTGAGAATAACGACAGCATGAAACAAAAGAAAAATTCTCAAATCGGTTCCTACGTTTATCATTATATTCATTGAATATCTCGGTCAAAATGTCGAAAATATTTTCAACAAAAGCTATACACATAATAGCTTGCAAAAATCATGCTCACACGCATTCAACATAACGTAATCTGGAAAACTGTAGATAATTTCGAAAAATGCAAATCATTTCTCCAACGAAATTTTCTCATCTTCACTAAAATTACATTTCAATTCTCCGACAAGAATTCATGCCGCATCTTAAATAATTGACATGCATCCTTCCTGTGTCGTATCGCACGTAGATCGAGAAATGATGTTGATTTTGTTGTTGTCGAGCATCGAGAGCACAATGACATTTCCTCATTCCACAAAGTAGCATAGACATCTCTTCTGCGTTCCAAATGCAAATTGTGATGCGAAATGTAAACAAATCCGAACCGAAAAACAGAAAAAAACCCGTTTGAAACATGTGAATAAAAACGGTTAAAAGAAACGCGTAAAACAGCAAAATTATTATGGATTTTCGGTTTTATTGTATGTTACTTCAAAAATTATTGCACCGCATCAATTCGGATACGTATTTTATGTGTTAATTTTTCCGTTATCTCTTATTACCGTTTTTGTTTCTTGTTCGTTTTCATTTCTGCTCTCTCCGCTTCGAAGCTGCGCAAAGCGATCGACTTTTAATTTGAACGTGTGCAAATAACAGAAAATGATACCAATTTTTTTTCTTCTGCTGTGTAGTATCTAATTTAAGTGGTTATTAAATGTGAAAAAAAGTATTTACTTAAATTAATGCAAATTTTATTTGTTTTTTGCATTTTTCAGTGGAATACATTGAACTGCCGGTTCGAGTACACCAGGGATTGAAGTCGTCTGCCTGCGTTTTTTTTTTGCTGGTTCGCAGAGGCACCACTTTAAACGCGCACCACAAACCGGAAATTGCGTGCAAATTCTTTTCCAACGAAACAAACCACAAAATGATATGGAAGTGCTTGTAATGCAAAATTGAAAAATTATATTAATTTTTTATGAGGCCCGCAGAATCATAATCATATGCCGCTATTGGTCGGAAAAAATATGGTCGACTCCATTGAAATAGAAGAGAGTTCCACACTTGGCTGTATGATTCGCCGTTCTAAATGTGGTTTTTTCTCACTTTCGGTCGAAAATTATCCACTGTAGGCGAACGATTTTTTTTCAGTGGCACGGGTGGGTGTAATGTGCTCGGTAGTAACCGTTTCGTCAATGGGTTACGGTAACATTTTATTGCAGTGCTCACAAATACACCCCAATAGCTAAAAAGCAGAGAAGAAAAAAACACCGAATATCAATACGATTTTGAGGACCGCTCGTTGTTGGTAAAATCCTAGCGTTAAATTGGCAACAAAAAAAAGAATTTCAAACTGCGCAAAAAGTATATTTCGATCACTTGGACGTGCACAAGGCTATCTAAATGGGCACATGTATGACAGCTGATTGGTTTAAGCCGAGAACCGACAATAACGAACTAAGCCGAGCGGAACATTGAACGATATTGTAGCATTCTCGATTTTGGATCATTTAACTGAAGTGTTTCGATTACTATTATTAGCGCCGTTTATCGAACCGACCGGATGAATGCTCATTCTCTTGTTATCATCATACTGCTTAAAATGGTGAATGTCATGCGTGCGTTTTTTCCCTTTTTTCTTTCTCTTGCTCTGCTTTTTTTTCTCACTGTTTCTTTGATCGAAACACTTCGTTGAGTACCAAGAAAGCAGACGAGACAATGAGAAGAATGAAACCTGCATTCGAGACAAAGAGTGTCAAAATAGAAATCATGTTTTCTCTCTGTGAGTCACAAAGTTAGCAGAACGAAACCGTCTCTGCATTAAAATCAATGTGCATGCGAATATTTTCACCGCATTTGACGTTCGTTGCAACAATTGCACCGAAAAAGAGAGGAACAGGGAGAACGAGAGTATTTGTGTGCAGTAAAGTCGGGTAGCAATTGCAAATTGGCTACATTATTTACACGCATTTCAATATTCCAACCATGTAATTAATATTAATACGTGCATTTGCAATGCAATGAAATGAATAATTGGCATCGACGATAAATTCCATAAAATATTCATTTAACTTGGGCTGTACCATCATAGTTTGCACTCACACAAACAACATTGTATGTGAGCCCACGTGTGTCTTTAGCAAATCACAAAATTGGCTATTGAAATGATATGCATTTTACGTCTTCACCTTGGCTGGCTGTGTTGCTTCGTACAGTGGAAATTACAATCGATTTTCTCGGGCCATTGAAATTTCAACGAACGGAGCGCAAAAAAAGGTGTGAAACTAGTATGTTGTTGTTTGCATTGTAATATTTCCCATGTTTACTTCTGGCTTGTTTGTACCCAATTTCGAGCCAAAATGCTTGGAAAACAGTAACGAGGTACGGCAGAACGAGTGTGAGATCAAAATTTCAGAGTAATTTAATCTTATCGCTGGAAGCTATTTGTAATGCATTTTAATTGGGTGACGACTTGTATCCGATTCCGTCAAATGACAGAGCGTGAGAGAGAGAGAGAGAGAGAGCGAGAGTGTGTGTGTGTGTGTGTAATCAGATTGGGTGCTGGCGATTTTCGATTAAGTGCATCGGTCAAACGACCATGTAAATCACATTAGTGTAAATTGATAACTCGGATTTGTTGTTTCATGTGCGTATACACAGCGGATTGACATACTGCCAACGTGCATGGACGGGCTCAGCACATAAACCATGCAAAGCTGCAAGTGTCGTTTTAATCGATTTCAAATTAAATCTACATGCACACAACAATCAAATGCGTAACAATGTCGAATGTGCGTGTCACTGTTGATTTTATATGCTGCAGGCAAATTGAGCTAAAACGAAACACTGTGATAAACTCGATATTTATTTGCATTGCCATGAAATTGCTTTGTTTTTTTTTCTACATCAAAATTAACTAAACGCTTTAATTGAGTATTCTGATAACGCAGAAGATTTAGAGTGCAAATTTGGTTTCTCTAATCCCGACTATTTAGATAAATACATTCCGAAAGCATTTACAGGAATTATGATTCGAAATCGAGGAATGCAATTAAATGTATGTTAAAACGATGAAAATAATGTATTTATTGCAAATTCCAGGTATTTAGAACGAATTCGAACTAAGTTTTGGAACAAAAATGTTGAGCTTACGTTAACAAACTTGCAAAATATTTGTATTCGTCGAAATTCAAACGCAAAATACCATCTAAATGCAATCTAGTAAATTGTCAAATAATAGTGCAAATAAATTGGTCAGAGGAATCAGGGCTATCGTATGTTGGAAATGCAAATCATTCCAACATGTGAGCATGAGATTGTTTCCGGTTGCAAATGAACTGTATGATGTTCATTTGTATATACCATTTTGTGTGCTCTTTGCTTCTTTATTGGTCAATATATTGGCATTAGGATACATCACAAAATTTGTGACAGGAGTCGATATTATCAACCGCTACAAGTCGGTTGGCTTTCGAATCCGTTTGTATTTCGGGCTCATGAAAAGCAATTTTAGAAAATTTAATCGAATTTCAACACAAACGAATTTAATGGCTTTTGGTTTATGTAACACACATGCGGCCACTTTGATACCAGGAATTAGTTAGCAGCAATGAGTGAGTTCGATGCTCAAAGTTCATTTGGACCAAACTATTGCATTGCACAAGTCAAGCAAATTACATCTCATTCGGTGTACCGTCGACTAAGGTAAAACCACATATATCCTAGAAACCATTTCAGCCCAACCAGCACACCGCCTCCATAGCACACCAACGTTATTTTCATTTCAATTTGTAATCAATCACTTTCATTGGGTTCCAACTAATTCAAAGCTGGGGATTTCTCACTATTTAAAGGGATTTCAATGCATCTGCTGCACTACTTATTCTTTCCATTTCGATTTTTTGTTGGCGCAGTAATTGATGGGAATGCATGTAATGAAAGAAATGAAAAATTTTTTTGATCTGATTGAAATCGATTGATCTTCACGGGAATACATTGTTTTATTGAAGCATTGGGTTCGTTTTCATTTGAAACCTTTCAACTCTAATTGACAACATTAAATTGGATTATTTTCAGCATGCCGAAAAAATATTTGGGTCAGGTGCTGACTGCTGACTGCTGATGCAACTCGTTATTCCAATTTTGTCATTAAAATCGAATTAATTTCACGTAAATAGAGTAAAATTACCATTCACCAGCATACGACCGATGTATGCAAAGTCAATAAACTTTGGCTAACGCTATATGGATTAAGTGGTTCTGCTTGCATTGCAGAAGAACTGATAGAATTTCAAGAAGAATTAGAATCAGAATACCGGTAAACCGGTCGCAATGGTAAAACACAATGTTGTGACCGAACTTGATTTTTGTTTTCGAAACGCATTCGATAAGCTTCGATATCTGTGCTCAATCAGTAAGCTAATTTTATTCTAAATTACCCGATCAAAAATCATGTTCTGTCAAACACTAATGAAAATTCAAGTGGAAGCTAGAGTTTATGGTTATGATACGTGTGTAAACATGTTTGAAAGTTATCAAATGGATTCTTCGGCATTTTATCTATTAAATGGTCGATGATGTATAAACACGTTCCTCTGTACGAAAACCGTTTTTCTGATTATAAGAATGAAATGAAAATCGATTTGTGACTATGAATAAACAATGACTTCTTCAAAAATAGATTTTCCATATCACTCTTTCATTTTCCGTAAAAAAATAACTTGACCTAGTTTTTCGGTTAAAAGTTACCATCGAAACATAACCCAAATGACTATCGTTCGAATATGTTTATAATTTATATTTCCTTTGAACCCCTTTTTCAATACGACTCAAAAGAATATTTCCAGCAAATATACAAAATAACAATTACTAACATACCGAAAGCGATCATGCATTCAATGAACAAACCGGTTTTTATTTAATTGAATGCGATTCTACCGTATCAATATTTGCAGAAGTCATTCATTTAATTTTGTATGTTTGTCCGGAATGGTGGATGTGAGAGAGGAAAAAAGACTACAACAATGTACTTCCCTTTGATCGAAAATGAATTGATTTTTCGGACGTATGTGTGTGTGTGTGTGTATTTGTGTTGCTGATTCACTGATAATCTTTTGTGTTTGTGCATTTTATTGAAATCGCCAACAAATTTGTAATTTAAATGGGTATTCCATGGCTAGCAAATATATTTTAATCAATTCAATTGAAGTGGAATGTAAACACACACACACAGAGAGAGAGAGAGAGATCGGCGATATGTACTTGTACATACCCGATACGCGTGTATTGTTAAAATGTGTGCTGTCCAAATATGCAAGGGCATGTCTGAATCGTGGCGTTAAATCGATAAAATCATCGGGCAATCGTTTCATGGCATCGACAAGTGAAGTGTTGAATCGGTCATTGATTATGGCGTTGTTTGTCGATTTTTAGCAGTGATTTATCGAATGAAAACGGCTCAGAAAAAGCCACTTCGATTTGTGCTATTAAAAGCAATTGCAAACAAAAACCTCTTTAGAGTGAGCGTCAATGGTGGGGTGGAGGGGAGCTTTATGTAATCCGAAATCGATTGTTTGGTCTAAGAATATCACAATAGAATTGCTCATTTTAAATTCAATCATGTTTCAAAAATAGTAGTTGAGGGAATGCGCACAATAAATTGACTTTTACGCTGTTTATTCAGAACAGAAAGTCGGAGCAGAGTAGAGCAGAGTGGAATTGTCCTTGTAATGTCATTCAATCATTCAGCTCATTTCATCTTAACAAAATGATGGACGATGCCGGTCTTCTGCTAGATAAACTGCATAATTAATGTATTTGCGTGCAGAATTAAGAAGTATGATGTCGAAGGCATTGGTATCATTACCGGCACGAACACACCATTTGCAAAACCGTTTGATTAGTGTCTTCAAATATTGGATGATTTTTTTTAGTGCACCGCTTATGTTTTTTTCTCTGTTGTGAGCGCATTGGTTTGACAAACCATTTACAACAATTACTTAATTGATTATTTCCTGGGCAAACGGATTGGCAGTTACAGAGCATGAGTGATTTTTTTGAACCAAACACCGACTGACTGAACCGAACAGGCAATTTATTGCACGCACAAGCAAATGATCGTCGTTTTTTTTAAATGGTCTTTTCAATCTTTGCCATTGACTACATTTCGACCATTCTAAACTTACGCTAGAAATTACGTTTCTTCCATTGGCAATGCCTTAATGAATGGCTCTTGAAAATGCAAATGCTGAAAATTAAGTCTTTGCAAACCTCTTGACATTCATCAGCGTAAGCAACTCAACATTTTCTTTCTATCTCTCTCTCTCTCTGCCATTCCATTTCGTTACACTTTTCATGTTATTCATCATTTGTATATTTTATTTCAATTTCAATGCACATTCAACGTGCATTTTCAATTGATGAGCACAACTTCTACGGTTCTCATGATGCAAAATACATAAAGAATACTTGCTAGTGTATTCGTCAAATAAGCACTTGTTTCGCACTTCTCTCTTCCTCTCTCCTCGAGCAAATGGTGAAAAAGAGTAAAAAAAATCGAGCTGAACTGGGCTTGTTTGTCTTTCAACTCCTGCAATATGAAGCGTAGACTATGTAACTTGTCGAGAAGACGATGAGCGCTGGGGCGCGTTTGTGTCTGTGCGTTTGTATATCTTGAAGTGCAGACAATTGAAATATAACCATATTCAATGTTAATAAAACCGTAAACACAAGTCACAAGAGAAGTGCCGAGAAAATAATTTATATGTATTTATTCCCCGAGTCTCTGTTAATATTCCAAATTTGCTGCAATGATATACACAGTTTAAATCGCTCGATATGGATTTTGGTGCAGCGAATATGAATGCTCGTCTTGGCTGCTTTTATCTCTCCTCTTCTCTGATGTTCGCATCAGCAAACGCAGAAATAACGAGCTCAAATTAATTTAGAACTCATTTGCTAGCAGTCAATGACAGATAGCTGAGGCACCCATACAATTTCATGCATTTCATCATGCATTTATATGGACTACACGTCCTAAAGTCAAAATGTCCCAATCTCAGCTTACTGAGTTTCTATGCTCAGCATATATCCTCAGCTATCTGTCATTGACTGTTTGCTAGTGCTTTTGAAAATCATCCACTGTAGTTCATTTTTTCGTCGTTATCGTAGTATGACTTTTGAATCGCACCATCCGGATGCAAATGAGTGTATATTACTTCATTAAGAGAGTATCGAGCACAACGAATTCCAAATTTTCATTCATTTTATGCGAATTATGCAAACCGAAAATGGCGATGCTTGATCAAAAACATGTGGAAAAGTGACGGAATTTTGACCGCATGGCGAATACATCCATAGTATTTCCGTGTGTGTGTTAACAATTCCGTATGTGTATGTTTTCTCTCATGTGTGGAAAATCTGTAAACCGAAAACCAACATCAAAAACGCACTCGAAACTCGCTGGGAATTCATTTATAATAACCCAATGAACACACGTAATGCTAAATATTTGTATTTTGTGCATGTTTTAATGTAATGCTAAATGTAGCACTAAAAGTGCAAAAATTGTGAAATTTTTGGGCCGATTTAGATAAAATTTTGTTTCTGGGCACAATATGTGTAGAAATTGTGCACGATTTGGGAAAAATTTACTATGCACAATAATTGCACGTGTTTGGCTCATTGGGAATGATAATATTATCATAGATAGATAAGGGATATTTCTCGGTATTTATACGTTTTCAATGAATTCTTCCATTTTAATTGACCAAATGGCTCTTCACATTTCCGATGGTTTCACAGGAAAGTTATTCATGTTAAATATTAATGCAGAACATGTTGCGTAACTACCGACCAATTTCTCTTATGCAGTTTCTCTTTTGGTCAGGTGTAAACATAGGTAAGAAACTTTGCGTAGAATATTTAGCGGCCAAAAAAGTTCATCGGACGCGGGAATAAAGTTTAGTATAATTTAAGTCAGAATACGTTTTGCTTGCAACCAAATTGAGGCGACCCACAGCAATTTATCATTCGGTTGATGAGTTGTTGCTAAGTGAGAAAGAGAGAGATCCGACGGCTTATGATCTGTATAGTTGTGTGCAACTTTAGCCAAAATTATATTATGGTCGCTTTTGGGCAATTGAATTCTTGACGTTGAAATATGTTTTAATTGAAGCGAAACGCTAGAAAAATGTATTTGAGCTATAAACAAAATGTCCTTTTGCGGTTTAGATATCTCTTTTTTTTATTCTCTCCCTCTCTTTGCGTTTGTAATCAGCAACTGAAATGAAAACGCTCCGGAATTCTCGAGTGGTTTGGTTCTGTGCAAATACGAAAAAAATACTATTCACCAGAGATTCGTCCGTAAAATGAATGCAAATTATTTTACACGTTGTGTTTTTTTTATGTCTATTCTCAAGCTGCTCGAGGCAGGATTTTTTTTCTCTTCCTTTTGCCATCGTACTCAGTTTATGGTCGATGTGAAATGCAACTGCTTGTAATGTGCTGAAGATTCACTCTCCTTCCGAAATGTCGAAAGTACTTTTGAGCAAAAAGACATTTCAATAATTGAGTTAGCTATTGTTTCTTGCTAGCTTTAAATTAAAAGATCTGCTTTGTTTCTTCTGGCACCGAGTGCCATCGAATGGAAGCGAAGCGTATTTGAAATGGAGACATGCAAATGTTTCTCTTCATTTGAATTTTAATTGATTCCTGGTGACTGCAACAGAGAAGTTCGACTTGAAAAGACATCAGCCGCTTGTTGCAATTTAAGTACACTGGGCAAAACACGGAGAATGAGAATGAGAGAGCGCAAGACATAGTGACCGAAGAGAGAGCCTTTGTTCAAAACGATTTTAGCTAATAGAATGCAGTAGCTTTGCATCTCCGACTCAAGAACAAAATTGAGGTAATCACGGTTTTAAGAATATTTTTTTCCCTTTTTCTCTCCTCAATTTTCATAAACTCTCGCTCACTCGCTCTCCCGAAACTAATCCCTGTAGCACATTCGTGACTAGAGATTACAACTTTGTAAAGTGCATTAGGTTGTATCAAATACGAATAGAGTGGGACTTTTAATAGAGTGAAATTGTGTCAATGCAAACGTATAAAATGGATTTTATACCCATACACAGTTGAACATTTTCGAAGGTTTACCGTTTTCTAGAGAAATTCATAATCACATGGGTTTGTGTGGGTTATAGTTTTACGTATATTCAATGTTAATAGTTTGCTATGTAATCAAAAGCGAAAACTTCCCTATTGGACGTAATCGGAAGTATTGCTCGGTATACGGTATATATATTGTTTGCATGGCTCGTGTTTCTTATGTGAGGATTGAGCATTTGGGTGAGATATAAACCTAATTTTCACTCTCAAAGCTCCAAAGTCGTTTATACCTCTAATGCGAACAGCAAGATTGGTTCTGCGAATTGAGTCTTAATACATTTCCTATGAATGCATCTCTGACTTTTATTTTCAATTATCAGCTTTTCTGCTGAAATACATGAAAAGTATAGCAGCAAAATCTGTTTCTGATTAAATTACATCAAACAAAATCGGAAGCTACAAATCGATGGCTAGCATAAAACAAGAATTCAGCACAGGGTGGATTCAATGGTTCAATGTGACTTTCAAAGTTTTCATCAATTTTATTACGAATTTATAGTATGTAAACAGGTTCTGTGACGGTAACTATTTCCTTCTATGAAACACCGAATATTTCACCACTGAATATGTAAACGACACAAAACAAACTCGATTCCACGGTATTTTCGAGTTGCAACCACTAAATTACATGGTAAGAAAAACCAAAATCATCAACAGTGAACAAATTCGTTCATCAAATCTTTTTTGCAGCTTCGACGAAGATTATCGCAATAAATGCCAAGAAACACATCATACTTGCACAAGATTTAGCAGCTTAGATATTAGAAAATTGGATCTATAAAGCGGATCACACAGCATTGACACAAAACATATGCTTTCCGATAAGCCAGCGACAATGTTCGGTTAAACACCAAATTGCTTCGAGCAGCGGATATAGTTGAGGGGTTTTCGTCTCGCTCCCACACTCACTTCTTCTGGGAATACATTTTTTGGTGAAGATGTGGAAAAAAACCCGTATACAGAAGCACAACGGTATCAGTCTATGAAAAACCCGATTTGATTCGTTGAATATTCCAAAGCACCACCGTCGGCAATTTCGGCGAAATAAAGAGATAACGTAGAGACTCAATTTGTATGGCGATTGTTGAAATGTCACACACATTTAGAGCAGTCTATACAAAACACGGAATTGAGGTGATAGCATTCGGCAAAGTGCGTTAAATGTGGACCGCACCGAATAACCTAAGCATGTACCATTTTTTATTCAATAGAATTTCCTTGCTCGCACACAAAAACGCCACCGTCGTCGTTGTCGTCGTCGTTGACGTCGTCATTAAAATGCAAAAGAAGGGCAACATGAAGTGGATTGTCTATGTCTTAATCCAAATGCTGTCACACTACTGTTGACCGGATCATCATGGTTTTAAGTATTGCAAACACTCTAAATCGTCTTGCGTCTCCCCTCGCAGCAGTAGTAGCAGCAACTACAAAAAGAACATCACCATATTGAGCCGCTATTGCTTAAGCATGTGGCTATCATTCTGTTTTGCTGATTTTATTTGGCTCTTTCTTTTCTCGTTCGTTGACAAAGTAATAAAATGAGGCTTGTTAAAAGCCATCTGTCCCAAAACAAATGCCATCGAATGTATTTTGCTTTATTTTTACGTCTTACCGAAATGATAGAAATGCGACACAAAGTCGCATCTACATTCAAGCGAACATTGGACAGAACCGACTCACACGACGACCGAAATACACGCACACAAAAGTTTTTTTGGTAACGAGGCGGAGAGACACACCGAGCGAAAGTAAAATGGAACAAAGAAAAAAGAAAAGAAGAAACGTGAAAAAGTGATTTATCCTCCACCAGTGAAGCGAGCTAAACAACACAGTAACACCGAACACAAAGGTATGTGTGTGTGTGAACATATACCGTGTGATAACGGTAGTGAGATTTGAGCAGGATATGTCTGCGCATTTAATGTTAAGTGAAATTTAATGGAATCTAATACGAAAACTCATTTTCCGGCACGGAAGTTGCTTCGTTTTTTTCCCTCCTCTCATGCCACAGCCGGCCGACCTCACTTCCTTGGTAAACATTTATCTTTTGTTACACCGTTTCGCTTTGATTTGTCAGCGTGCACGAGTAAGGAATGGGGGTAGATACACACAAAGAAGGAAATTTTAGAATGTAGCCCAAAAACAACATGGTGAAATAATAATCAGAGGAATCAGCCAAAGCATAATACAAAAACCCATTAGGATGACGTTTTCCTTGTCGGCACATTCCATTCCAAATATTTGACTGGTGAAAGGAAGACACTGAAAGCGAGAGCAAATTGAAATGGAATGAATCTGCTTGTACATTGCTCACGATACGAAATAACATTAGCCTGTAAATACATGTTATTAGATTTGTTTTTTTTTCATTTATTATATTTACTCAGCGAAAAAAAACCAAGTAATCTGCATCTGTCTCATATTGTAAACAGTTTGAAGCCATTACTTTATTCTTTTATTTTTATAACTTTTCTTTTCCCTAAAAATATGGAATTAAAAGAGAAATTTCTTTAACCAGAAATCCTCTCGAATAAAATTGAGTTGATCGAAAAGAAAATTGGCTTACCATGCTCTTTGCAACATTTTCTACACGCAAACAATACCCGACCGTTAAAATTTGCCGCTGTTTTGTGGGTGTGTTGCGTTTTTTCGACGATGAATTTGCTTGGCATTGAAAAAAAAACTTTTGTGACTTAATGTAGACATTTTATTTGCTTTTGTGTGTGTTTCGCGGAATTTTAAAGCTTCACCAGGCACAACAACAGCAGAAGCAGCAGCAGCAGCACAAAATCATAAATAGCATTTGCCTGAATGGCTGAAAAACCGAATAAGTGAATTTATGCCAGCACAATTTTTAATACAAGCTGACGAGTCACTGCCGCTTCAGATGTGTGCCACAATATCACCTAAATCACCACACAGAAATACGGCCTGGGTCGGAAGCTGTAGATAATGGACCGCGTGCGATTCAGGTGTATCAATGTCGTTCAATGATACTGGAATGACAAGGTATTTCGTTGCAATTATGCATGAGAACCTTCATAAAAACGCCCAAATATTACAACTTTAAAATGGGAACCGAAGCAAAGAAGAAAGAAAGAAAAAACTTCATATTTGCGCACGTGTCTCGTGTTGTGGATGAAAATTGGAGTTTTGGATCTTTCAAAGTAAAGTTTATACAAAACTTGCCAGAGAGCGAGAGAGACAGCAAGGCAGAGAGAAAAAGAGATAGAGAGAGAGAGAAAAAACTACATTTTTACCTACTTCCGAGTGATATGAGTATTCAAAACCAACCGTAAGCCGACCGTTATCATACCGTCATTATGCGAGCGAGTAAGCGCAGCAATTTGATAAAATCATTTCCGTTTGGGAAGTAAATTGAAAATAGCCGTACACACCCACCCACACACTTGCACTTATATGACTCTGATGGGATATCTCTATCAAATCATGCGATAAAAGTTTAGTTTAATTGTTGAGTGGCCACATTTTGATTTCGGATACATGGAATAATTACATAAACTTTCCATGCTAACCATTTCAGATTAAAGTTAAACATAAACAACACAATTACCATTTTAATAGCTACAAAAAGCGGACACATGGTTCTCTTTTGTTATGAAGGACAAATCTTTATGGTTTTAACGGTTGATAACCCTCGAATAAAAAAAAAACGAGAAAAAAGAGAGAGACAAATAAATCACGAAAATTCTGATGTCCTTTTTATATTCAATTTCAACGAATAACGTTTATGGTTGAGCATTTCTTCGGCAGTTTGTTACTGGGCAAAGCTAAAGTGAACAGACGGATTCATCATTTTGATTGATGTGACTGTTCGATATATGTAAAAGAGCAGCCGAAACACAGGCATTTATTCGATTTGGAATTACTGCTTACGAAGTTTTCATCTGAATTTTTTCGTCGATTCTCCCAAAACCTTATACACAATCTGCGAAACACGTATGGACATGTGTTTTTTTTTTGGCAGAACGTGAACGAATTCCATCGACAAAAATTCTAAGCACGAAAAGGACGACGATGACGACGACGAGAACACATCAGCATGCTGATTTTAATAGACGGTAAGAAATGGCAAGATGGTCTTTCTACAGCTCAAATCTTTATGTGGCTTCCTATGTAGAGTAAAAAAGAAATCACTTTTTTGAACAGATCTGAAAATTTCCCGTGTTTTTTTATCTATCGATATTGGTCGGAACGAATGTTCCAAACGGCATTATGTTTCAATTATTTACGAGAGGACAACGTAACCCGTATATAACGCATAAAATCGATCAAGAATATAATTGGAACTAACGAAAAGAGCATTTATTCGTGACAGACTAACGAAGCATACTCTTTTTTCCTCCCTTTTCAAACCGATAGATTTGTTTGTGTTACGATTTCATGCTCTTTGATCGGTTTAATTATTCATTAAACGAAAATTCATTTGAATATTGGTTCGTTGCCACAGTCGGATCGTCAGGTTTATTACTACTCACCGATTGCAGGTAAATTTATACACATTCTATGCTATTCTATCCGATTTGGAACGCTTTCCTTACGGCATTGCGCGTGATATTTTAAACAATTATCTTACACATTACCTGGGGACAGCTACTTTGTCATTCACCTCTCACTTGTTTGTCTGAACAAATGTCCGCACCGGTGGATGTAATAAGACAAAGCCTCATGAATCGAATCGTATATGCCTCATGCTTCGTTGACGGTGCATCGAGAGAAAAGAAGAATAAATGATTGACGACAAAAAAATACTACCGAAAAAAGGTAAATAAAACGCTGTCGGATTTTTCCTTGTGGCATTGGAAAAAACGAGAGAAAATATGGCGCATATAATTTATTGTGTGGCATGAACGAATGTTGGCTCGTCACAATTCTTTTTTTTCTCTCTTCCGTTTGCTTTGGTTTGTCAACGCATCATATTATTTTTAACTTGTTTCTATATTTCATGTTGTGACGGCATTGTGTGATTTTTCATTTAAATCGAATGGAGAAACATAAAGAAATGAATACGCCTTGACGCTTAGCACAACCGTCGCCTAAGAGAATAGGAGAATTTTTTTTTTGACGTGAATTCAATTTGGATTTTGACAATCGAAAGTCGCAATCGAAATCTCTCCCAAAGTTTCTGCTTCTTTTCATTTCAACAAACAAATGCGAAAATGCGAATTATTCAAGATGCCATTCTTCACATGTATTCATAACCATGCCATTCCAAAATGAAAATATGCCAACTCAACAATATTTTGTTATTTGTTTTTAAACACAAATGTATTTACTTTTGCATGCTCAAGCAAAATCGGATGCGTATTTTTAGATTCATATTTTAAAAAAGCCACGATTCGTCGCCATTCCGAAAATATCGTCTGGTGACCAAATAAAAATCGGTGACGCGAACAAAATGAGCATAATTTTGACAAATGAGAAAATTCCAGCAACATGAATGTTATGAGAGAGAGAGAGAGAGGTGGAGACAGTATTGCCTGCAGCAACAAATTCATTGACTGTCGTGCAAATGTTATTTGAAAGCAATCACAAACACCGGGCGGGGTAGCAATGTTCAATTGCAATTGTAATTTCCCGTTTTGATTAAACATCAATGCGCGCTCACCGTGAAATCTACAGTTCATTAAAATTTGAAGCTCATTAAAATCATAATAATATTCAAACAGGAATTCAATGGAATTCCCTCAACCGGAGCATTTTGTGAAACGCATTTTCATCGAAAAGAGAACAACCCGATTGAAAAGATGGTGAAAACTTTTTAATGAAAAAGCCACATGCAGTGGTTAATGTAAATTTCACTCACACAAAAAACCCACACCAACTCGACTGCAGTTGTATTCATTTTGACTTTGAGCACTTAATTAATTAAAACGGTTGCATACGGTGTAATAAATAATATCATTGCACATTTGCTTTTTCACATAATTTTAATAAGCAAAAAACACAGCGCCGAGGTGGAAAGAGATTTATGACGGGTGGTGGGCATATCGCGCCTTTCAGCAGCATGTTTTCAATATGGTCCCATGTTTCAATTTGCTCCGTCTAATTAAACATCATGTAGTCACGTTGCGCTTCATTAGTGACATTTTGCCACTTGTGTCGGATTTAGTGCGACGCGAGCTTTTTCACGATATCACTAATAGCCCTTACCAACTCGCCGAATAGTGGAAATTATTAAAAGTTTACCATTTAGTTAAAGAACTCAAAAGCGAAAGAGAAAGAGCAAAATAAAGCGTGTGCGGCTTTCAAAGTGAGTTTTCATCAAGACTTACCTATTTAACGGGTTGTCATCTATTTTCTCGAAAAGGTTTCATTTATTCAGGTGATTTTCCATGAACAAACCCGATTAATATGAAGCTAAATATAAAAAAATTGAATGCGTGATGTTTTTGTTCGGAACAGCACGCATCATTTAATATTCAAAGACGCATTTCACTTGTGACGACGTTTTATTCATTTAAAATTCAATTGAAAACAGACTGAAAAAGAATAAAAATAGAGAAAAAAAAACTAAACGAGAGCAAGTACATATTTGAAATGAACTATCACATATTTGTGGCACAGATTCTGTGCCCGTAAAATCAAATACATTTTGATGACACATTTCCATTATCTCTAATGTTTCCATTTGGTTCGTTGTTCGAAAGCATCGATCAATGTTTAAATTACAACAGAAGAAACGTGATTCGGGTTTTTACTCCTAATACCAAGGGAAATTCTTTTCAGGGAAATGCGAAGAAAATGAAATATATGTAAAATTCATTCGATGCAAAAACCTGCTGAAACGAAAAGTTTTCGTCGGGATTTTAAAAGTTCATCTTAAGATAATTTTAGACATTATTTGGTTTCTTCTTTTATTCATGGTACCTTTTTATTTATTTACTTCGCTTTCTAATTATTGTGTGTATTTTTTTTTCTTCATAAATTTATGATCAAGTGAATTAACGTATTTTGAGTAGTTAATAACTTAGCGTTCTTCTTCTTCTTCTTATGCTTTATTCTCTGTGTTTTTTTTCTTTGCAACAAATTTCAATGTTGTCCCTCGATAATCATATTCATGATAAGTTATTTTTGCTCTATAGATATATGGTACGTCCCTCGATATCATTGTGATTATCCGTAGAGAATTGAAATAGCTACACAAATTTCCAACGAATGTCAAATTATTTACAAAACTGAATCGGACTAAAAATAAGATGAAAAATAAAAATAAAATCTAAACAAAATGAATGTTCATACTGTTTACAGCAGCGATATAGAGTAACATTCGGAATGAATTTGGTTATTATTCATTTGTACCATTTACAATTTGCCCCGAATCGATCTTACAAAAACTTCATTTAAATACTAATTGATGTTGTTTGTCGAAAAACCAACAAATGTTATACAAAATGTTTGAAATTGTTTTTCGAATTGTGTCGAGTTCACGCGCGCACACATACACGGACGAAGTGTTGTCGTTCGACTGGGAATGATTTTTCCGTCGCCGCTGTCGTCGCCACACTGCTGCTGCTACTGTTGATGTTGCCGGTGCCGTTGCCACAAAAAAGCGGTACAGAAATGAATATTCTGCGGTTGAAATTAGAGGTTTTTGTTTGGCATGCGTGACACTGACCAAGAAATGTGTGTCTCACAAAATCGTGCCATCATCGTGTTTAGTAAATTCGGAATTCACTTTGAAATACACACTCACCGTTGTCCTGCTATATTTGTAGCAACTTACACACAGCGCACAACACATATCGTCTATCTACTAATTTACCCATCGAAATCAATTTCGAAATAAATTCATGTTTGTCTCAACTCCGGTTCGGTTCGCAACTTGCATTGTGGAATTGTAGGCCATGTCAGTCGGGCTTATTACAATTAAACAAGATACCGAACATGATGTCTGTCCCGGGTCTCGGCCATTGGTTCTCGTGTGGTACATTTCACAAATAATCTCGTTCCATGCACCTTGAGCACATTCACACTTGATTTCGACAATTTTGTGCTTATTTGCACACCCAAAATCCCCCGGATCAAACATCGAACGAGAGAAGATTCATCAACGTACGCTTCGAGATTGAAAATAGCAATTTTGATGCGGTAAATTACGAAAACATCTATTCAAAATGGGTTAGTGTGCTGTGTGTCTGTGTGTGTATGCTGATGTGAGTTGTATGTGTGTGCGTACGGTAGGCGATACAATGTTACGCCTGATGCCCGGACATCAGTTATCTGCCGTGTGCTTGCTGCACATAAAACCAAATAACATTCAATAAAATCAACAAGAATATATGCAGCTCAGTCGACAAATCGTGCTTCATAGCTGCTATTGCTCCGTTTCCATGATGCAATTCCGCAAAGCTTTCTCCTGAAACAAATGCAAACACTCCTGTATAAATTCCAGAAATATTTATATAGTTTAAATTGGTCTGTCATTTTTCAGCTCGGTTGCTTCATTTTACCACATTGTCTACGTCTTTACAAGCTCTTACTCGATCCCTCCCTCCATTGCATCGCTCCCGTTCACCGGATTACAGTGCACTCTTATTACAATGCCATAACAACCAAATGTACACTATAATGATTTGCTCCAAATGAATGATAGAATTGAAAAGTTCCAAGCGAACGACAATACACAACAACTTCAAACTGTGATGCTCCGCGCTGCATTTTGGTTTGCGCTCTTTTTCTTCTTAAATTTGTTTGAACCAGAACAATTTGATGCCTGAACACAACAAGAACGGTATCAAAACTGCTGTGAAAACCGTGCAAATTGCATTTACTTTGGATGTCATTTGCAAAGTTTTAATTTGAAAAATATTCCGAAACAACAAACGAGTTAAATCATAATTTCCGAAGTTTTCAAGCACCAATAACTGAAGGAGACTTCAATTTATGACCGATTTCATGCACACAGTGTAATCAAATCGTTTCATTTGTTTTTTCTTCATCTTAGGAAAATTTGCAATCCAATTTCGCGTGCAATGATGCAATTGGAAATTGGAACGTGTGCATTTTTTTGTAATCTCACAAGCAAATTGCAATTTACTCGGAACGGGCATAGTCATAAAAGAAATTCATTTCATTTCGCTTCGAGTTTGTGTTACTTTGAGAACGAAAAAACGCAGAATTTCTCTTCGGAAAAATTTCCCGTGTTTAAATTGTTTGTCAAAGCCGGCCAAATTAAATGGGTTAAAGTGGAGGAAAAACATGGGCTCAGGGGGAGGATGAAAAAATGCACTCATTTAATAAATTGATAAATGATATTTTATCTTAATGGATTCCGATTGCCAAAAGTGCCCAGCATCGAAAATAGTAACGGTCTAAATTGTTTTTCGTTCCAAAGTGGAAAAAAGTGTTACTTGCATACGTTGTGCAATCTATACAACGAGCGTTTTTCTTCAGAATCTTGAATTATTGCATCAAATTTGCAATTCTTGAACCGTTTCACCCCAACATCAGCAGAGATTTGTTTGGATGCACTGCAATGCAAACAAACCGAAGAAGAAAAAAAATGCGAACTGAACGCGAAAGAAACGTATCTTATTTTTGCAACCTACCGACCAAACAACTGCCAAAACATCATTAAATTTATTATATTCATTGACATTTCGAGTGTTTTGCTGGAGAGAGACAGACAGAGAGAGAGAGGGAGTGGAAAAAATGACACGAAGCAAACGAAGAGGAACCAGCCAAGGTATTTGAAATGCACCAATGTTTGTCGATTTAAGTGAACAAACGAAATGGGAAAATACAATTTCCGAATATGTACAACTGAGGAAGAGAGAGAGAGAGAGATGATGTAAAAAAAGAGAACGAGTAGTACATTGATTTAGCTGCAAACAAATCGTTGACTTTAGGCAATGCACTGCAAAAACAATTTCAGAACAACTCTGAAACAAGGACAAGCGCAACCGTTATCGAAGTGGATATTCGGGTTGATTTTTGAACGGTAGCCAAATTGTAAATTATACTTTGCGTTTTGTCATCCTCTGAGACATGCTGGCGTCAAAGCATCTCTCTGTGAATTTATTCAGCTCGGCGTGTTTTTTTTTTCGTTTCATTTGTGTGTTTGCAATTCTTTCTATTTCATAGATTCTCTGAAAGTATCTCGTGTTTTTTGTTCGGTTCATTTCGTTTTTTTCGTTAGCAAATGATGTTTTTGTAACCATATTGGTTTTGTGGGCGTTATGTTGAATCATGTCGTTATGGTGAATGCAAACAAATCGTGTTACAAATATTGAAACCAGGTATTTCACAACACTCCATACACTGGTGCATAGATAGCGAATCACCGGGCATGGGGTGCTTTTTCATTCTAGGCGTGAAAAGTCCAAAGAAAATTACATAAAAGACACACACAGTGAATAAACACATTCAATTCTTTGTCCAGATTGTTTTTTTTTATCGAGCAAAAATATACCGAACAGAGGAAAAATGTATCGAGAAACGAGAGCATCATTGAAAATTTCGATCACGATCCGAACGGCAGCGTCCAATAACAAAAAAAAACAAACCTTGAAATCAGAATGGAAATAGAAATAAACAAAATACCAGAACTTGTTATTGAATGGACATCATCAAGGAAGCGATGGAATGAAGAGAAATAAAACCATAGCTGCCTTTTCACATATTACGTTGTCAATTGTGTGCTGTATAATACAGCCTATGTGTTTGAATGTGTTTATGGTCGATCGTTACCATTGACGACAATCACTCAATTCAATTGATTTGTTCTATTTGCCATTTCTTGTTGCCCACTGTTACGGTAGCTGGCATTGGCGTTGCTGGCTACGACTGTGGTGGCTGCCGCTGTTGGCTTATCATTTTCTGCCCGCATAAAATTGACTGACTGATTGCGGATTTTGATTTTTCATTGTTTGCCACACGTCTCCGACCCATCGGAGATAGATAGACCGCTTCACCGAACCAAACTCAATTCAATTTGCTTTTTCTCTCTATTTATCTCTCTCGGCGTGTGTGTACGCCAATTCGGAGCAAGCTCGTTTATTCGTTCTTTTTTTTCCCGACAACTGTTTATTTTGTATATCGAATAGATTTATGCCTGCGATTTTTCTCAACTGCACCGTTTGATTTTGCTGTCAATCTCTTTTTCCCGAGCGCTTCGCCTTTCCTCCGTTTCCTCTCAATCTTTTGCTTCGGTAACGTTCAATCGCATATGAAACGTGTGATCGCTTCGTCTTTTCTGTGTTGGTGTGACACAAAAAAATGGATTTATGATCTGTGTGAACGGTGAAAAATGTACATCGATTCAAATTTGATCCGAAGATAGATTGGAATGGAGTTTGTCACTTGACACATTTGAACGCTTGTCGCTTGTGCATCGTGACGCCTTTTGCCTTCCATGCTCAGCAATGGTCTGCTCATCAGAAGCGGCAGCAAATCAAATGAACTACAACACAAATTTGATTGAACGCTTTATTCAGTTTTTCCGATTTGATGGCTGTTCAGCTACTCAGGGCAGCAACCAACATGGCAGTAATTCTTTCCATTTTTTTTCCTTCCGATTTTTTCATTCATTTTTTTCCTCTTCACCGATTGACTAGATAGCAATATCACGTGCACGTGCAAACGTGCCGACAAAAAAATGGTACGTAAATTATCTGCTTTTCATTTGACAACGAAATTTCAGCACAAACGAATATAAGCCCTTTTTGCAGCATTGAACATCGAACTTGTTTTGTATCTCGAGAAAAAAACCCAAGTTGTTTTGACGGATTCTCTTCTTTTCGGCTAAATTTCAAAGGTAGGGGATGAAATTAGGAATATTTGTATAAGCTAAATGTTTTTAATGTACTACATCTTGCCTTTTTCATACATAGATTGCAGATGACGTAATGCGAACAAGCCAAATAGAATTAGCCCAATGAATGCAATAACAACGAAAACGAACATGGGCTTGCAAATGGAATTCGTTGTTGCGAGATATTTTTGCCATCATCCAATTTTGATATGTTCCTTCTGGCAAATGGTCGTTTTCCAAATAAAATCCGACCACATCCATGCCCGAATGCCATATGTAATGAATCAACATCAAAAAAGCCCCCCGCAAATTATGTTTCTATTCGGTTTATGTGGCCCATTTAATGCAACGATTCCAACATAACGCTACAATCGATAAGTATTTGTTGTAGAATGTAGATGCTATCGAATGTTACTCTGGAAATTGTCGACGGGACTTTTACGCGCGTATTTGTGTGTCTGCGAAAGATGGGCTCCAGAGAAAGAAAAAAGTGCCATGCGGAGTGGCGACCATATCCAAGGAACCAACGGAAACTGAGTACACAAAGAAACGTTTTCATTTGTAATCGAATGTGAGACAAATTTTTTTCGGGTTTGCTTTGCTCTTCTGCCTTTCTATTGTTTCACTTCAGACTTAGGTCTGCGACGTATTTTTATTTTTTGTTATTTTAGCCCTACCCTCCTTCTTCATCCATATATCCATTCATCGATTCAATGTCAACACAATATCTACAATCAATGGGGTATATGATTTGTAAAAACAACCCAGCAATGGGCTTTTCTTTTATGGGTAAATTCTTTGAATAATGTAATGAAAACAAAAATCGAATGCGAAGCGTTCTCATTTAAGGATGGACCGCTAGACTTATATTTTGAATAAATGCGACCGCAAAACGATATCTATCGCTTGATAAATGGGCTGGCAGAGAAAAATCTTTTTTAATCCTACCGTCAACAGCTTACGATGAATAAAACATAAACATGTAAATAATTTGGTTAATTCGATGGCATGGCAAATGATTGATTCAGAAGTGTTTAAATCAACCACTGACTCTTGACCCATATCAATTCATTATTTACCATGTTCGACCCATCCACCAATCACCTAATATGAGTTCAAAATAATATATCATTATTTGTTATTATGCTTTGTGATGTTGATGTAAACCGGTCATTTGGAATAACCTTTCTCATTTCTCAAAGCATTCTATTTTCATTCCACAAGCTCCTTCTGTTGGACAGTTCCACTATTAGTTTCATGTTCATTTTTAGTTATTATTATTTCTCTTTATTCGGTATTTGGCGTTAGTTCGTTCATTTCGAAAAAGACAAGGCATAAATTCTAGAATGAGAAAGAATCAAGAGTATGAAAGAGTGAAAAATCGATTACCATTCTTGCGACGTATCCCGTGTCCAAAAGGAATGACTGATTTTAGTTCACTGTAGTAAATTGAATTGTAAATTTTGTAAAAATCAAATTGTCCCAGTGGCTTACTTTGTCTCATGATAGTTGATTGCAATTAACTGTGATAGACTACACATGGTACTGTACATGTCGGTCAAATTAAGCTACTTTCGTTGGAAATTAATTACCTAACGCGGGTACTCGTTACATTGTCAGTTCATCGAAACTGCACAAACAAAGGTAGAAAAAATAGTAATAAAACGAAGCGAAATTGCTGTGGAGAGTGGAGCTGCGACTGTGGTCGGTGGAGGTCAATTTGCTTCTAATTTGTTGCAAAGATTCGGTTTTGTAAGCTGCAAATTGCAACACAATACTTGGAATGCGAGCATTGATTTCTTCTAGTATGTCACTCTTTCTCTCTTCCTCCGTCTCTCCGAATGCAGAAGCGTTCTAAACGAAAAGTGAAAGTTCATTGGTATGGCGATGCAGTAGTGTCATTTGATTGCAATGCCATAAGACCGCAAACCAAACAAGAGTCGTCTTCAAACGTACGTAACGCCACATCAAGTGACCAAATTAAATAAATAGCAAAGAATTTCTTTTTCAACTGTATCACCCTCTCTATGTCTCGCTGCATGCTCAGGCTCCATGGATCCATGGAAGCAGGGTTCGTAATTTTCTGCGGCTTGGTGAGTTGTGTTTGTTTTGTTGTGCTCAAGATATATTTCGGGTATATGTTTGAGGTTTTGTTGAACAACAAAGTAAATAAAAAGAAGCATTTTATTTTGAATTGCCACCATGAAATAAAGTTAGTTGTGTTCGCTTTTTTCTTCTTAGTTTTTTTTGTTGTTGTTGTTGGTGTTGTTGATCGTCTCTCGTTTTTCTCATCTCCGATGCTCTATCGCCATGTTGTTATTGCATTATTGTGATTGTTGTGTTTCGTGCACAATCTCAACGCAAACACAATGGCATAAACAACTCGATTCAATTCCTTTTGGACGAAAAACAGAAAATTAACAGAGCAAGGGAAATTGCTATTTCTATGTATGTGTGTGTGTGTGGAACGAAATGCATTGAATGCACAGTGCACACGCTAGTGAGCTCTTTTTTCCCTTCCACAGGTTCCTTTTTTTCCCATTGTAAAACGAAAACGAAGAGTTTGTACAAAAATTAAATTCGCAAAATTTTTCGGGGAACATTTTATTATTAATTCAGGATTATCTTTGTGAGAATCTGCTTTTGGTTAAAAACAACGTCCCGGAATATGAAAAGCAATATACATGGCGTATGGAATGACGTTGAAAATGGTCTTTTTCATGTTGACGCCATAGAATGACGGTTCATTCTATTCAACGTTGGTTCTAACCACATTGAGTTTGAAATCCAATTTCTGACTACTGATGCCAATGCAGTTCCAACAGACACACACACAAATCCTCTGCCACTTCAAATGAATGCACACAAAGTAGTGTGCTAACTCTTAGTGACAACACAATTGACGACCAAAATCTCATCCAGGGGATGAAAATGAAAGTTTCTCGAAAGTTTCTTTGCTATGGCAAATGATAACCGAAAAGATGGTATAAACGTACTCCTATTTTTCTCCACTGTCCATGGAGTGTGAGAGTGTCTACGATACATAGAATATTCCAACAATGAGATAAAAAAATAAATAAAACAAAATATGAAAAAAGAGGTTGAAAACATAATAAAAACAAGTGGAATTTTATTAAATCGCGCATCGTATGCAATTTTTTTGAAAAGTTTATTGCAATGTTTTTCCAACGCTGGATATTGAAGATGAACAGAAAGCATAGAATAACGAATTATTTGACTAGTGAGAATCGCTTAAAAGTGTATGCACGATGGCACAACCTCAGAGATACCATTATGCTGGCTTTTTTGCTGCTGTTGTTGTCGTTGTTGTCGTGATGTGCGACATTCACGTTTTCGCATTATATTTTCACGCGCGCACAGCACACAAATACGCCAGAGGAATAAATAAGAACAACCGAATTCATAACTTATATTCACTTCTATATGTTTCTATCGTAAAACTTTTTTTTCCCTCGCAGTCATCGTCGTCATCACCACATGTGTTTATTCAGTTGGGTGTTGTTCTGTGTACAAGTGTACATACAATTTTTTCTCTGCGTTGGTGTGGCTCGACAAACGAAATAAAAACTTCGACAATTGATGTTAATGCCGTTTCCTACTCCTTTAGCATAGAAATGAAAATGAGGAGCAAAATTTATTTTTATCCTCACAATTAAACGACGAATGATTATAACGAGAGGGTCGAGCGTGTAGACAATATGAAGAGATAATAAACAAAACGACCCAAAAGAGCACATACATCTAGTATGCATGACATTAACAGATAAAACAATTAATTTGACACGCAGAAACTGTTTGTGTGTCTGTGTGCTTGAATTTGTAGATCGAATTGACTCACCATTCAGTACATGCACCGAAACCGTGTATTCATGTGTTGCATTTATGAAGCAGCTGTAGTTACCCGAATCCGCCTTATTTATCTTGGCAATGAGCAACGATGAATTAGCACCTTTATCCAGGATTTCTGTCTTAACACTGCAATCGCAGTGGATGCAAAAAGAAAGAAAGAAATAGAAAATGGTAAAGAAAAATACAAAAAAAATTAATTACGTTTTTGTTTGTGAAGCGCTTTTTGCGCTGCAATGAATTGAATCGCCTTCAAGGCAAACCATTGCAAACGGCATTGCCAAGTGGGACTGGAAGTGGTTTAACGTCATAAATAAATTGAAATACGATTTTACAAAATGGTTGGCTAAAAAGGGAACAAAAATCCAAAATGGATTAAGTCTCTTTTTCAGCAAATCCGATTAAGGGTTGTTGCGATTCTATGCTCGCTTTTTTTTAAAATTCCAACGAAAGACAGGGGAAAGGGAATGTAAAAGATTAAGAAAACTGCGCCTATTTACACGAGAACAGACTCTCGGCAAGATTGCATGCTCGACTATTTCGCGAACAAATGCGGCCATCTGCAGGATTTTCAAATGCGTTCCTTTTTTTTCTCTCTCAGACGAAATTTGTTAGAACAAAAGAAGAAGAAAAAATTACATTCTGAAGTGAAATGGAATGAAGATAGAAATGTTAATGCTTGGCATTTTATGTGAACATTGTAACTTGATGTGACACTTTAGTTTCTTCGCCCAAAGTCTTCATTCCGCTCGGTTGTGTGTGTGTGTTTCTTTCCATTCCATCTTTCTTCCATGCACCAGCGAGAAACCGATTGTTCCATTGTTCATTCGAGGAGGTATTAGCTTTTGAATGCATTTGTTTTTGTCAACTTGTTCCATAAGACAACGACGAATCGCTTCTTGTATAATTATTTATTTTCGTGTCTGCTGTCTTCAAACGATTTTTACTCGTTTACCACTTTCAGTCGTTTTCCCGTTCTCAACTTTTCTCTCGCTCTCTATCGACGAACGCCATGTTTGGGATTCTCGTTTGTGCTTTGGTTTCTCACTTTGTTTGTGCTTTTTGTAAGTTGTCTTCGTTGCCTCTGTCGCTCTCTTGCTCTTCATCTTTCGGTTGGTCGTTCCCATTGTCTGGTTTAGTGTTTGCTCGTGCCCGTTTATTCACTTTCGTGTGATTGCACTCGCTTTTTTCCTGTCGTTCACCAAAGACGTAAAAAAAAGAACTTGCTCATGAATCTGATTTCGAATCTATGTCAGACTTGTGAACAAACACACAATGGCAAACGCTCTATGCGGTTTTTTTTCGCTCTATCTTGCTATCCTTTCAACTTCATTTTTATCCTGAATATTCTATTTTTCATAATTTCAATGTGCTCATTTGTGTGTGTGTGTGTGTGTGTGTGAGATAGTGAGAGAGAGAGGAAGAGAGGATATTTCCCGTAGTAACGGTCGATTTTCGAGTTCCATTTTCAAATGCTGCTTTTGCACACTCTTTGATTCATGGATAGCACACTGCGCACCACTTTGTCGCTTTTTTTTCTTTTTTCCAACACTTTTGTTTCTTCCATCCGTTCTCTTCATCCGCCTCTCTTCGGTCGAAGTGAACGGAGTTACATGCACGAAAGAAAAAAATGGACGCGTTCACAATTTTATCTGCAATAAAACCGTTGAAAATAAAACAAATGGCGAAAAAAGCTCATGCGATGCATTTGCGAGCAGCAAGATTTTCAAGAAACAGCCACAGCGAGTGAATGTGTATTTGAAAGGAGAGAAAAAACAACAGAACAAAATGCGAATAACAAGAAATGGACACGGCAATTGTTGTAGCGGATACGATAAAGTGAACATACGAAATTTTCCCATGGCTATGTCCTGCAATATTTTCGTGTCCATTTAGAATGAGCAAAAATGCGGTCGGTTTTATGTTGTGAAAATTGTACATTTATTGTGTGCAAATGTGTGCACTTCTTGTTCTCGCTGTCTCACTCTTCCTCTTTCACTCGGCACATTCACGCGAGCTGCATTTTCCCATTTGCCAGCGGCAAACACTGCGTTATTCGCTTAAAACCATGAAACTCTTCTCAACCAACTGTATTAATTAGCGATACATATTTGTTTGTCTTTTAGTGCTGGTTAGTTAGTGAGTGTAACGATTGATTACTTTGTTTTCTCCATTTTTTTCTTCTTATTTCAAATTCGATGCTTTGCAACTAAGTTCGTTCTGACGAAAAATCAAACATTTTCCCCGGATTAGATTGAATCGATTCATTTGTTGGATTGAATTTAAACTGTTATCCATCAATCGATAGCTGTTTTTTTGTTTCTATTCCGAAATGTAGCGTGATTTAAAGATTGGCAATATTTGAAATGGAAATTGCTCTTTTTTCACAATCAGATTGGCTCTTTGCAACATAAACAAAACGTAAGTCAAATAATTTCGAGGGAATTTACGCTAAAGTCGAGAACGACTTGAATGGAAGACAGATACAAACACATCAAGGAATCGACAAGCACGGCGACAAATGAAAACCAGATTTTGAAGAGACACGACGAGGCAAAATAAACAATTGGATTCAATTAGCAACAAGCGATTGGTACCAAAGTAGGACCAACAAACGGTACATACTTAATATATTAAGTCGAACACGAAACTTAGGGGCGCAACAAAAGAATAACACGCGATTTTCATTTTCTATTCTGAATTGCAAATTTTGGAAACTTATTAAGTCGGCAATGATAAGCCAGGCACGGGCAAATGTTCAAAGGCAACGAGCACGCTCGCTGAGTTGCGCTCGCGTCCGCACCCGCGATCAATAGACCAAACTGTAAAATCCATTCAACTGAAACTGACAAACGTGACACAGCCATGCCATTCACTCGGAAAATTCCATAAATTACAAATTTTATATTGACTTTGACAACTTAAATACATGCTAACCGAAAAAAAACGGTCTTTTCCTTCGCATTCTTTAATTTAAAAAGAATGCGACATAATTATATTAAAAAGGTATTTTAGAATTAATGCAGTGTCTTGTTTTTGTTCGTCTGTTGTGTGTGCGGGCTGTTTTTTTCTCTTTCGTTTTTTTTCTCTCATTCTTTCAACTGAAGGAAATGCACACACAAATGTAAACAAATTGCAGAGCATTAAATTTGGACGTGATGTTTCCGACACGATAAAATAGCTACGTTTCGCGTGAATGAATGAATGTTCATGGTTTCATTTCAGCTGTCGCGCAGTTTTTTCGTGTCGGTTTTATTGTTGTTGTGATTGAAATACTTTACTGGCCACATTAATTCACGAGATGCGATCAAAAGAAAATGTATTAAATGGAAAACAGTGGGAAAAAAGAGAAAGAGAAAAAACTCCTTACCTAATACCACCTCTTTCGACATCATAGTTAAGAATGCGCTCTCCGTGACTCCAGTAAACTGCGCTCGACATCATTTTCACATTTCGCACAATGCACGATAATTGCAGCGTTGAATCCACCTCATAGTATTTATCTTGCAGAGCTGAACCCTCTTCGTCTATAATGACCACCTTTGGATCTGTATTCAAAAGGAAAATGGGACACATACCGTGACATTAGAAAAACCGTCATTATCACATCATTTTTACGGAGAAAATTAAAACATCTGTTCCGTTAACCCTGAGAGAATGGGGCAAATATGTCAGTTTTGTCAAGAAAAATGAAACGTTAGGGGAGTCATTGTATCCAATCGTACAAGACTAGACGTTGTTTCATTACACCTGGTTGTGGTTTTTCCTTCGAAGGAATTTCCTTGTGACAAATTCAATTAATTACATTAAAAAAGGAAGGGAATTTGGTGTCAACCGCGATCTTGTAATTGAATAAGCTTTGATAATGTGAGGTTTGGTGGGTCGTTTAGCATTCAATTATCACTATAGGATACACCACCGGGATACAACTCAATTTTACAAGATTAAGGTATTGTCGGGTCATTTGGGACGGTGCCATATCTCCATAATTTGACAGTGACTGTCAAGTGTCATTGCTGCTATGTTAATGGCACGCCAAATGAACACTATTGATGGTATTCCGACGAGTCAAGTCGCATTTCTTGTTAATGAACTAGACACATGACAAAAAATTGTGAAAAATTGTCAAATTTACCATTTTGCCGACCACTCAAAATTGAATATTTTCCAAACAATTTTGAAGGCTAATATCTTATATGTGCTGTAAAATGTATCTATTTTCAATATTGCCTAAGCATTCGGATGTTTTTTCATCATGGAAATTTGTTTTTAGTGCTTTGCAAATTGGCGACTTTCGGCTGATTTGGGACATCCGGGTCATTTGGGACACTCAAATGTTTTGTGATTTTGCATTGAGTTGTCACTTTTATGATTCAAAATCGTATTTCAAGTGAAATTAGTGTGAATAAAATAGATTTTAACATGTTTTGCTTTAGTTTGTTTAGAAAAAGTTTTGGTTAAAATGGACCCGCAATACAATGAGAAATACAATTTTGTATGGGAAGTTCTCGAAAAAACCTTTTTTCACGGTTTTGCTCAAGGCAAACTGCCATTTTTTTTTGCGAAAATAGTTGAGGTCGCAGAACAAGCGAATGCCCAATTCCCTAAAATTTAGTCTAGAATCGTTATTTTTCAGTTCGACCCGGATCCAAATTATTCGTCTTACGTTATTCGTATCGTATCCCCAGAAAAATGTCAATATATATGCTACATGACGAAAAATGGAGGAAGACACAATATAAAATCGATAGATGATACTATTATTTCATTTTATCACTTATTTTTCAGAATTTTTGTAGTGTCCCAAATGACCCGACGAATTTTTTGTTGGCCAAAAAAATGGTAGTTGGAAAAATTTACATAACTTTTTTTTCACTGACACAATCGAAAGACTTTCTTCGGCAAAAAGTTAGCTTAGGAGGTTACCTTTCCAACGATACCTTAAACTCTGAAAAATCCCATCTGAAAAAAAGTTTTGACTTCAAAAGCTAAGCCGTCCCAAATGACCCGACAATCCCTTATTAAATGGCATTCAATGTTCCTACAACATATGCCGTTTTACAGCGTACACGTACAGCCGCACATATATCGAATGCGTCCACATTTCCATGGAAGGTATAAGTGGCATGGATTTTTAAATTCGAATGTATACTTTTAACCATATAATTTCCGGATGAAACCGGTTGTCATGTAAGCGCGCATTATGTGACACGTAATACTTGATTTCGGGGATTTCCGTCTTTCTAAAACCCTCTTGATCGACTTAATCGAGTGGCAGTAGACCAATTTGTGGTGAATTTCGAAACGAAATCCAAAATGGCCTTTTTCGAGCCTTTTTACTTCCTTAATTTTTTCTCTTTCTTGGTGTCGGAAGTCAATGCGTGAGATTATTTGTTTTTTTAATGAAACCTTTCCGCCCTTTTCACATGTTATTACATCAGAACCACTGTTGAGGTGTCTTATGTGCGCTTCTACTTGAAAATTGATTTCGGATTTTGAATCACATGCAACAGAAGAGACCAACAATTCAATTACAGTGGTTTGAATGAAATACCTGTAATTATCATGCTTCATTAAAAATGAATAGCTTTGAAAAATACGATGCAAAGTTTGCACAGCAAACCACAAAGACGACAACCGTATTTTCAAATTAATGCGATTTTTACTTCTGATGTACCGTAGAACGAAAGCGAACAAACTATTTACAAAAAACGACACGACAAAGACGAAGGGAAACGGGGAACGACCAAACGAGTTGAAATCTGTTAAGAATAAAGTGTCGCTTTGGTGTGCAACCACAAGAGACTTGTTTGGCCATAAAAAGAAACTTGCCACGGAAATTTATTTTTGAGTTATTTCGTTGCATAACTTTGAAAACCCATTGCAATTTGTCACCGTTACTTAACATATTTATGGAACTATGTTTTCGCATATTTAACGACGACAACCATCATTTTTCATCCGGTAGAGTTAATGTTGAAAAATAGACAACAATTTCATTTATCTGCTTTTTGTTCAAATTTTTGCCCGAGTGCCGTACACTCTCAGCACACACACAAAATCACAACCGAAATGCAATGGAAAATTGTAAATGCATAACGTAACTGAATGAAAGCACTTAATGACAAGCATCCTTTAGTGACATTGACGAAACTTTACACAACGAAATCCCCGTTTTTGATGTTGGAAAATAAAATGCGATGAGCAAGCTATTTCAAGCTTTCAATTGCACTTAATTCGCCACTCAAAAACTGAATGACACGCCGCACTTCAGCCAAAATCACCAAATGATAAAACTCAGCTACTGAGCGACTGTCGTGTGATATTTCATTAATAAAGTTTTGCAAAAATGTTTGCTCGAATAAATTTCGGTTAATGAGCACGTCTTGAGTATGAAAAAATTATATCCAAATATGCATCATAGTTTCGTGCAATCCTTTGAAAAACTTACGAAAATTTATTGCTTACTGTTAATTATTTTGCTTGATGTATATTTCACCAGAAACTTTATACCCATTTCCCATGAGTAAAAGACTGTTTTCCTACAGCGTTGCACGCTCTACACAAGACGATTTGAAAGAATTTATGCAGAAACCGGATTTAATTTATGACTTTGTCGATTAAATTCATGTTGTGGCCAACATTCACTTCATTTATAATTGAATTGCGACAATCCGCAGCTCCGAAAATCGAAAGCAAACAAATAAACAGAGCGTAAAGCGAATGCTGCATCAATATTTGGATATGCCTAGCCGCCCTAAAGCTTTGAATATCGATGAGCTGTCGAAATGTTCGATTGGGTTTTAAATTAACAGCTTTGTTTGCGCCTATCCGCCACTTTTGCAACGTCAACGCAATGTATGTGTGTGAGGTGGCATCATTCCTTAAGAGGGTAAGTGAGAGAATTGTGAAAGTGAGAAAAATCATCTGGCTGCAAACACGATATTTGGATGAATGAATTTTGCTGGGTAGCAGTGAAAAAGACATATGTGTGTTGTTAAGTTTAGTTGTGGGATTTTTTTTTCACTCGTTCGTCCGTTTGCTCATTCGTCAAGTTTTTCAAACAAGTGCACAAGTTGGTAACCTGAAGTGCCATCGAGTTCAACATCATCGGCGTCCATAAAATCAGCACCATACTTCTATTCAATTTTCTTTTGGCTCGTGCGAGTGCGAATTTGAGTGTGTATGTTACTACACACATGAGCAAACAACATTTTCTTTTTCATAAAATTTATGGTCTCATGTCAAAAGCTCACGAATTCAGCATTTCAAAAAATAAAATGAAGAAGAATAGAATCGAATGGTAAGATAAACCAATAAAACGTGAACGTGTTTAGTATCGGTGCACAACGACTGAAAAGAAGAAGATGAATACAACAAAAAAAGAGAACAGAACAGAACAGAATACTGCAGACATGCAGTACATACTCACCAATAATAAATATATTCTTTTGTATAACACGGGGCGGGTACGTACTGATCTGACATTCATATGTGCCCTCATCTTCACGAACCACTGATTCAATTTTGAGCTTCCAGTTGTTTGGATACTGAAATTCGATTTTGTATCGGCTATCGCCCGAATACGTTTGATTACCCACCGTCAGCAATTCAAGTCCGCTTTCACCCGGCTTCCGTCGCACCCATGATACCTGGACGGTTGTATGTTTTGTGGAAATAAAATTGGACGTGGGAGAGGGAGAGAGAAGAGAGGAAAAAGAGAGAGAAAATACACGTATTTTTTGGTTATTTCATCAATTTCACACTGGTACATATGAAAAAAAAAATATTGAAAGTAAATATTGTATTTGAGCGCGTTGAATCGAATTAATTTCAAATCAAGTGTAGAGGTAACAGGTGGGCAATTTTCACTTTTTGACATTTTCCTGTGTGTTGAATTCATTTTAAATTACGCATTTTTTCAAATATTGAAACTTGTGTTTGCGAATTGAAGGTAAAATGTTCTTTGATTTCGAAATAATTCTGCTTAAAAAATCAAAACTTCATTCATATCGGCAAATAATTTGTGGAGAGGGAAAACGGATGCAACCGAAATGGCACAACGTGAAGAAAAAAAAAGATGATTGATGATCGATGTTAAATTGCACATTTGGCCAAATCCGAACGAAATTCGAACAATTTCTGTGGAGGAAAGAGCGAGAACGAGATACCATATTTTCAGCTTGAACTGATAATTACTTCCGACTCATAAACAATGAGCGAACGGAAAATTTGTGGTACGGTTTGTGCTCAACTCATAGCCAAACTATAATTACACACCATTTCATTATAATGTTTGTATAAAATTCAGACAGTTTTATGATTACATAACAACCGACCGACCGACCGAAAGAGGGAGAGGGAGAAAGCGAATAATTCCAACAAACAACACGGACAACGACTACGATGGTCCGAGCTCATTTTAATAATTTATAGTTTTGTGAACTGAATCCCAAATTACGGGAAAATATAGTATCTATCGATGGGCGAGCGAGAGAGAGAGAGCGTGGGATTGTGTGTGTGAGAGAGAGAGAAAGTGAGCAAGCGAGCGCGTATAGCCGGCGGCAAGAGGTTTTAATGCAACCAAATGAAGGCTTTTTCCGTAAAATTATTGGTCTAAAATTATTCTAAAATGGAATAGAACCGAGTTTTCGTTCGAAAGTCAATAAGCGCCATCAATCATCTGTGAAAGTGTAATTATATTCAAGTCACATAAAATATATCTCCAACCGAAATAACAGGGAGGCAAAAATAGCGTTTACAGTGTGTGTTTGTGTGTGGAAAAACAAGTGCAGCGTTTTTTTCGGTGATAATAATTTTGCCTCCCTTATTTACGATCTATTTCACGTCATTCACACGAAAAGCCGAGCCCATTGTAAATGCATGAGTTTAAAATTGGCTCCGAATTTAACAATGAAGTTCCGGGATTCGTAAGCCATGCAGTAGGGCATTTATACGTACGTTTGCAGTCATCGAACGACAGCTTATTCGTTCACATACGAAGCAGAAAAAAAAATTCAAACCGAAATACCTGTTCGTCACTTGAATTCAGAACGGATAAGTGAAATGTTGCCTGAATCGGAAACATTCATCAAAGTTGTCGGTTTGTCTATTTCGAAACGAATTGGAAATGTCTTAATCAAGTATGGCAAAAGTTATTTGAATTTTAGAGTAAATTTTGGTACGTAGTGAAAGAGAGGTTGCTATTTCCGGCACGGCAATAGTTGATAATTTCGGACAATGTGGGCTATTTTAAGCAATTCAATCAATTAGTTGATTTGCAGCAATTTCACCATTAACATTTTAATCAGTTATCTAATAAAACTCTCTCTCTCTCTCTCTACAATCTTCCGTTTGCCACAACACTTCCGTTGATCCAGCATAACCATCGTTTTTCCAGTAATACTATGTGCTACTTTATCTTTGCAAATTATGTAAATACTATACATTTGAATTTCAAAGTATTCACTGCTCGTCCCATTCACTGAGTGCGAGGTTCGGAGATTTCAGAGCAAGGGGATAAAAACGACCGCATAGCTGTGTATGAGGATCACAGAGTGCGGTTATATGCATTGCACGAAATATATTTAATAAAGCTGCGAAAATGTATTTTCCTCTAATTTTCGATGTAAAACACACGTTTAGTTCGGCCGCGCCTTGTACCAAAATGCAACACAACCGAATAAGCTGAACCCAAAGTTCGCATTCACTTGGATTTCGCTCGAATATATATACAACAAAACAACTACTACTACCATCACCACCACCACACAAACTTCTTCTTCATTCTTTTGACGTAAATTTCAGAGGGCATACATTTAGCCCCGTTATGCTGGTGGCGGTTTTTATGTGAAAACTATTCGTATAAACATATCGCTGTTTTGCGAACCAAGTTTCGATCCTGTGTGTCGTGTTGTTGTTGTTGCTACAGCAGAAGTTTTTGTATGTTTTAAATGTGTCTTACAAATATTTTTTTTTTGTTTCCTTCTCTGCGTTCTTTGCGATCGAAGTGGAATATTTTGTAAAACAATTCAAGAAAATCCAGTTAGCATATTAATATAACGTTGACCCGTTGCCGCATTAACTCTCTCTCTCTCTCTCTCTCTGTATCTCAAAATGTAGCTGCAAAGTATTTGTATTCCGAGCTGTATGTTTCGCCTCATTAGGAAATGTCGGTGCCATTTTCTCAGTCGGTCGGTCGCTTGCTCGCTCGCTTGCTCTTCCTTACGCTCGGTTTTGCTAATTCAATTTGTCGGTATTTTAGTATGTCACACCGAGTACGCGTATTTTAATTCTTAATCGGCTTGATAAAAATAAATTGTGGGAAAAATCTCCAAGGATGTGGTAAGCCAATGGCACTTAACAAAAGTTCTCTCCACCAAATGGATGGTTTCAATATCTCGAGCTGCGATTTAATACATTTTCAACTAGTGAAAATTGTTTTATTTGTTTGGTGTTTGTGTGTGCGCGCTGCAGTAAAAGTTCGGTCGCAATATTTTCCATGTTTCCCAATTGATTTGGTAACGCGATATGAATCATATCGCCTGTACATGCAGACATGCTCCCATTCCCACAAAAGTCGAGGCTTACATGAAAATTGCGCCCCGCAACAAAAAAAGAAGAATGAAAATTTCAACAACGACGACACACATTCGGGGAGCAAAAATCGCGTGTAGAAAAAGCTCCATAAATGTCAGAGCGGGATTAACAAAATAAACACTGAATCTGGAATGGTGTGCGAAATGCCAAGCTGATGGAACCAAAAAGAGATTCAACAACAACAACAACAACAAAAAAAGAGAACTATCATGGAACATATAAATACGTACGGTTTTATCTTGCAATAAGCTGATCCGGCAATTAAGATAAACAGCATTTCCAATGGGCACTGTGATATTCGTAACGTTTCCAATGGTTGGTATATCCTCAAAATGTGGTCCATATCTGGTGTGCGATGAGCCAGCCAACAATGGTTTGCAATTGCATTCACACACACACACACCATGCACATATGGCGACAGCAACAACAACGACGGCGGCAGCGCAGCAATGGCGGTGGTGGCAACGGCGACCAACGACCACGATGGCGGCAATAATCGCATAAAAGCAATCGCATGCATGTAGGTGGCGGACGAACGTTCAACGTATTCATTCGAGTTGTCAAAACGAATATAAACGACAGCATCATTCCATTTGTTGGTGGCGTTGTCAACATTGTTAGCATTTCCGTTTCGACCCAGATATTGTTTGACATCATGTTTCGAAAAATACACCGAAAAAGAGAAAGAAAGAGTGAGATTGAGAGGGAGAGAGAAAAAAACAAACAAATATTGAGATAAACAAAATCAGGGAAAAGGTGAGGCAAAAAAAAGCAAACAAGCAAATGCTCGGCATTTTTTGTGTGTGTGTGTGCTGCTTTCATTTTGACTTGAAATGGTACGAGAGTTTTAATTTTGTAGAATTTGATAGATCTGTAATGCAATAAGCGAAGTTATGCGCCAAGAATTTAGCACAGCAAACGGATGTAATCAGTTCCATTTTTTCGTTGAGTTAAAAAATGTTGCGTTGGAATTCACGCTGCACGCGGCAAAAAGTGAGATTCTGTTGAGATGATAAAAACTTTTTTGGCCAGGCATTAATATGGCATGAAAATAGAAGTGTTCAAAAACGAGATAGATTACAGGATAAATGTCTCGGTAGCCACTGCCGTCCTTTCCGGGCGTTCGGTTTATCACAGGAATTCTCACACTACAAAATATTTATCGGTAAAATAAATTGGTCACATTCTCTGAATTTAGCACCTCAGTTTGAAAAAGCTGTTTAATTCCAAAGTATTTTGGGAATGGTGGCATCAAAGCGAATCAGATTTTTATATTGTCATAATGCCAGGCTAATTTGAACAAAAGAAAAGGAATTCTCATCATTCTAGCTACAGTTTAAGACCATCATCACCATTAGCTACCATCATTCTAGCTACCGGTAAGCAGTAAGAGCGTTAGGTCAGATGACTTAAAATTCCATTGTCAAAGCTTCGCAATTCATGATTCACAGCCGTTTTTCCCAAAATGACACACAAATAAACTGAATCAAATCATGCATAAAGTCCATTGTGTGTTTCGGTTACCGACTTTTATGGTCTGCTGCTCATTCAATGGAATTTTGTTCATTTTTCATCATAAAACCGAGAATCAGAAAGCGTCTGCAAGTGAAGCTGACTCTCGTTTGTAAACAAAGTATAAAATGAGTTTGAAAAATGTTTTCCACTCGATGGAACGTTAGATGGAACGGTATTCGGATGGAAGGAAAAATCAAGGCGTGAGCACTGAGCACCATACATAAAGCAAGCGCTTTGGTTCGAAAAATACATCCAAACAAATATTGTCGGTTCGGTCGGTCGGTTGGTTTGAATGAAAGCATCACCAAATTGAGCGTCAACCGTGTGTTTGCACATTCGGTGTGTAACCGTAGAGTGGCACGTTATCTGCATCCCATAAAATGCCAGAAGCAATTAAATTTTAATGAAACCAAATAAACCAGGCGACGGCAATCTTTTACATTGTATCGCCATTTTGCCAGCTATTTGTGCAAATGTCAGTTTATTTATTTGATACAGGCGTTGCTCACATAGGCACACACACATGCAACGAGAGAAATATGTCGCGCCAGTATTGCGTAAAAGCCGGTAAAAGCCTATGCTATTCGTTTCATTTGAAACATAGAACACTTCCTCAGTCATTTTGCAAGTGAAAAATACTTGATATACAAACCGATGATCGTGATGAAGATGTTTGCTGTTCGACACAGACAGTGAATCAAGTATGTGATTCAGCATTGGTGGCGGTTCGGTACGTATATTTTTGGATAGAGTCAACTGTTTTTGTGCGATTTGAAAGTGAGTACGACTGCTCGGTGCCGAACCATTTGTCTTGCCGTGATGATGATGATGCTGCTGCTGAACGGTTTTATTTTTATTCGATGCAGACAATGGATTTACAGTTGCTTTAAAACGTGATTTAGACAACGACGACGACGACGATGACGACGATAATGTTGATGAGCTCTGTGTCACGTCCTCTATCGATAATAATGAAACATTGCTAACAAAATATTTATTGGCACCAACAGCTGCTTGAATTGTTGCGACCGTTGATGTCTCAACAATACCCTGGCCATTCGATGTAGCCGAATGATTAGAGTCCAGCAGTGTAGTGCTCAAATTTGATTGCACTTGATTAACGAAATACTTGTTGTTCAATTGATTTGCGACAACTGGTGGGGGCCAAGGCGATACCAACATCAACGCCTCTTTTATCGATGACATTGATTTGAATTGGTGCGTTTCCGTCACTTCCGATTCCAGCGCTTGTGTTGATCCGCGTAATTCCTCGCTGTAATTTCCATTTGCTAAAAGGAAAAGAAAAGCAGAGGGAGAGAGAGAGGAAGAGAGAGAAAAGAAAAAAAGTGAGCAGAGAACATAGAATTACATTGGTACAGCTGCAGGCAAATTGCATTCCATTTCACATGGAAAGTGAACATGAAAATTGAACGAGAGAGAGAGAGAGAGAGAGCAACAAAAACTGTAACTGTATTTTGAATTATATTGTGTACTTAGCACGAAAGACAAAAATATGCGCGACTGCAATGCAGCATCTAGAACGGATTTGAAATAAAGTCGCGCGAACAATAAGATTCATTAGATGGATTGCGGAAATTGACACTATTTGGAAGCGGCGTATGGCTGTAAAAGCTTGTATCGAATACGAAATGGGCCATTTTCTATTTTTAATCAGCACTATGTGTGTGTGCTCCCATTCCATATTCTCGTTCCGCTAGGGTAAACCCATGATGATAATATGCAAACATAAAGCTACGAACAATACGTTAGAGTGTTTGCTAGGTCATAGCGCGCTCAATTCATGATGCAAACACCCTTGACCAGTGGAATTTCCTTGGCTATAAACGGCTTCTCGTCCGATTCTCCTTACTTTTATTACTTAATAATAATCAACATTTTGCTTTACTACCCCAATTTATTAACAATATAAACTTACTCGTTTGGATTTTAGTGTGATTCGTTTCATTATTCGTTGCAAGTGCAGTGGCAATCCTATCGTTAGTGCTAGCTAAATGTGTTGTGTGCTCAAATGCTGCTTTTTCGTCGTTGCTGTGATTACTATTATTATTCACATTTATTAAAAATGTGTTTGCTTCTGTTGTGTCATTGGTGGTGGTGGTAGTGGTAGTGTTGCTGCTGCTGCTGGTTTTGCTATCGCCGTGATTCAAAAGGTTCGGTACTTGGCTCCCCATCATTGTCCAACAGCTACTCAAAAAATACAGCAAAACATGAAAATTCACTTTATATCGCATTTTCATTAATTTTTTGTGTTCTCCTCTTCCTTTTGCCGCTGGCGACTTTAGATGGTTTTTAAGAATCTCTCAGGCGGACGCTTGTGCGGTCCACTTATCGCAGCTGGAACGGCGTGTGTGCATGTAACGGTCGACTTTTCTAGTCCGTAATCGTTTTGGTCGAATGACTTCTTCGGTTAATTTATGATACGCCGAATGTGTTTTCGTGATTAGTCTCATTATCGCATCTATTTGCTTTAAACACCATATTAAACGATCCCATTTTTGGCTCCGTGCGATGATCTTTTACGCGCCAAAATTTTTGCTCCGTTAAAATCTGATGTGGGCTGTGTTGATTAGACTTTCTTGATTTATGCTCGTCTAAAAGAGAAAAGACAAGATAATTCAAATATCAAATTAAATTATGAATTTATTCAACGTAGAAAAAGAAGAAGAAAAATCACTTTTGCAAAGGAAAAATAATAAAACATAACATAACACAGATAAAAAGAATAATTAATTCAGTTATGTAAGAAATCGGAATAAATTCATAGCTTTTGGGTTTTTATTTTCCGCCAAAAAGATTAATCATAATAATTTTTTGTTTTTGCTTTTGCACATCCACGAAATATTTGCCCATAATCCATACGATGCCGAACAATAATAATTCGCAACGAATTTCCGCGCTACAAACGCGACATGTTCGCAACCAAGTATGAACATTAATTATCTGATTAATTGTATTCATCGTGTTCGGACAGAAGAAAAATTCATTAGAGAACGAAATAATTTCGGATTAAATGGAAAAAATTGCCACAGATTCAATCAAGTAATCAATGTCATGTTTAACAAGATCCAAAAACTGAAATAGACTTTCTTTCTCTTCATTCTCATTCTTCATCATCATCACAGATTTTTACGCTCAGCGCGAAATGGTATGCACTGGCAAGCAAAAGTTATTAATCATCGTTGAAGATGAATTTTGTATACGTCGAAAACTTTTCCGGGCGCTGCTTTTGCTTCTTCTTCTTATTCATCTTTTTCATCTTTTTGATGGACGATTCACACATAATGAAGTGAACTAAAGACAAAATATTATGATAGCTGGGGCAGCAACAATATCTCGATGTGCTTGATTTTTGATCGTCGATATCGTACAGCGCCAAACATTGGCCACCCGTCTAGAGTCGATGACTCTATAGTCAATTCCGAAAAACTTAAGATAAGAACAGAAAACATTTGGTGAAGTTTGTGCTTTGTTTCAGTTTGTTTTTTTTTCTTCTTCAAATTCAACATTTGATGAACGCTGCATTTGCGTTTCGCCTAGCCAAATAAATTAGATCGCAATTTAAAACCATAATGGAATTCTCTCAACGATATCCACCAGAAAATTGGAACACAGTTCGGATGTTATAATATATGATGCCAAAATGCTTCGACGCTTTAACATCCGGAAAAATGTTTGGTTTTCATTTTCGGCTCAACGAGCCGGTTTCGGCCAAAAAAGCCCCAATATTCGATTTGAACGCATTTCCCAGATACACTGCTGTGCTGTGCAAGCCAATTTTCCATCGTATTGATTTTCCGTATTTTTCATATGTACACAAAATTTGGATTATTCGCTACATAAACCATAATAAAGCGAATCATTTTCAGTGTGTTTGCATTACAGAATTGAAACTAAATCTATTCGAGCTTCTTCTTTTCCGTTTTGTTCTATGTGGCTGCGAAAAAAATGTGTATCAGTTTGCAAAAGCACACACAGTGACTCACTGAGCCGAGCACTTAGCGTTCGGTTCTGTGCAAAGGGCGTTACATAGATCATGGTCAATATGGACTCGGTCCCAGTTATATTTTTTTTTCGCTGCTCATCTTTCGAATTCCATTATAGAAAAAAAAATGTAGGCATTCAATACAGAAATATTACACTGGCAGTTTCCATTCATTTGATCCAGTCTCGCTCGTTCTCTATCTCTCTCCGTATATCTATTTTCTTCTATGTGCCTTGGCACTTGTACTAAAAGTTTCTTTTGAAAAAAAAAATCAACATAGGAAAAGCGAGAGGAGAGAAACGAAAGTATGCTTTAAATGTGCACTTATCGTAGATAAAATGCGAGATAAAATTCATTCAAAGTAGGAGAAAGAGGGAAAAATCGAGCGAAAAAAAGAAGTATGTCAACTCTGAATTTAGTTTGGCGTTCGAGCACTTTTGGCTATGCAACGATTCATCAGAATGTGTGTTTGAGTGTGTGTAGTGCACATTCCATAAATGCCTTTAACTTCTATTGAAAATTAAGTAGCTTTTGAGTAAAACTTTGCGTTGTGCAGAAATGAGTCGGATAGTCAGAGAGTGAGCTGAATTAAACCATATTCAGTTTAAGTGGATTTCATCCATTTTTTTCCCTTTTCTTTTTGTCCATTAATTCTTTTCGGTTGATATCAAGCGACAAGTAGCACTGGGTTAACAAATTCCGAGAAAGCTGTTTTTATTTCGGTTTAGTGTATGGTGTTCTCTTTTTTTACCATTTTTCATGCCTATCAAAAGTTTGTGGTTTGGTATTCAGTATAAGCGACCGAAGTTTGGACAAATGTATGGTGCGAAATCGGCAAGAAATGCGAATAATTCCATATGTGCAGTAAAAATTATGTTTGATTATGTTCTCTGCATGTTTTTCTGTTATCGCCTTCGTTCGACATTTGTCAAATTGCTCCTCTAATCACGTGTCTACAATCTCTGACAACAAAAGTACACATACTCACCATAGCGAAGCGCACAAAAAAGGATAATATTTGCTGATGAATTTGTGCCCGTTAATAAAATTATTAATACACGACGATGCTTATCAAATTTGTGTTCGTCATACACCATAGACCATATATCTATGTGATGCCTCCGGAGGGGGAAAAGTGCACAGAGAAAGATACATTCAAATGATGCCAATAAATATGGCCGAGCGGTATAAGTGTGTGCATGCTCAAGACGCCCAAACACTGAAAATGACTAATGAATAGTGTAAATGTACGCATCAAGGCGTTTAGTATGGAGAGCCAATGTTTGGATGGTTTATCACTTCTATCACCACATGAGTGTATTGTCGAAAAGCATACGAAATTGATACGCATTGTTACCATAACGTGTGTGTGTGTGGATGTACCGCTGTTTTGGCATCGGATAAGTGGCCCATGGTTATCTGCCTCTTGTTCGTATCGAAAATATTTAATTGATGAAAACTATGGCAAAATCCTGGTGTTATTCATATATCCTCGGATCAGGTTCAATTCCCTGGCTATCGTGTTACTGGTATGTAGTACGTTCCTGTTCCGGTTGTTCAAACAAAAAGCATTGATCGAAGGGCCATATGCATGCCGACGCGCATCAACACATGAACAAGCCAACAAAAAGCGAAAATATAATTTGTTGAAACAGGCTCAACAATAATGATGAGTCGACACTTTTATTGCCAACATCATATCCATAACCATGTGCGTTCGTTTGCTGAACGAGTGCACAGTTTCAGTCACAGAGCCAACTGTGTCTCACTCTTGCTGCCATATTCTATATTACGAACTCTCTTTCGCTTCCTTCTTTGTCTCTCTCTCTCTCTCGCTCGCTCTCTATCTCGTTCGCTCGCTCGCTCGATACACATGTTCCATACATGTTATTTGGCACATGTGTCGAAATAGTTGCAAAAACAAGAGCCACGATGAAAGTGACATACACAAACACAATGCGTAAACACAGCAACCATACCGACTAAGAACGACGAGTAAATATTTCCCGAAATTTGTCTCTCTCTCTTTCTCTTTCTCTCTGTATTTCACTCTCTAGCACAAATTGACTGATTGCATAAAGACATTGCCCGAAATGAGCTCGAAATGACAGAAAATAAAACGAACGATGATGATGATAAAGAACAGCCAATCCAATATTTCTTTTATGATTGCCATGCTGAAATTCAATAGCATCAAGATGACGTGAATCGTATTCGTTGAATTGGTTCAGTGTCTCTTGCTGGCACAACATGTATTGTGCCGCCTCATAATCATTTGATTAGAGGAAATGAAAATATTTTCATTCATTACGAATTGTCATGCGATAATATTCGGCTTTATTACATGTTTTTTGAGTGAAGCAAAAGTATGAATTGTTCCGTTGTTCCCTTTACATAAAACCAATTTGCTACTTGTTTGACACAAAACAAAAGACGAAGCCGGAAACGAATAAAGAAGAAGGAAAATAACATTTTCACTTTGCTTGTAAAGTAGAAAATTCAATTAAAAACAAGCATTTAAATAATTGTATAATTTAGTAAAATTCATAAATTCCCGTTCGCATTTGTCAAAATTATTTATTTCCATGGAAAATGGCAAGGAAACGTATGCCATTGATATTTTAGTATTTTATGCTGGGCTGCGCTGCTTGCAAAATATTTACAGACACAAAGAGAGCGAGTGAAAAATCGTACAGCATATCGTATACGATGTCATATTTTACAGTAATCTGAATCATAAATTCATGCATTTTCATGTGATGTACTCATGCTGTTGCTTGCTACCCCATTCAGTCGCCCTCAGAAAAAAGAGAATCGGGTTGCATTCGGATGTGAATTCGTCCCAGCTGCATTTCGCTGAAACTAGAAATTTCTCCGCCAATATTGAGCACACAAAATTTATATGATATTTGACCTCGACCAATGCGATAGAGCAGCTAGGAGAACATATCACAGCTTGCAGATATCCAACAAATGGTGACTTCGAGGTACAATTTACTATCAATGCCGTTTCTATACCGACGACAATTGCGTCGAATTTTTGTTGCTACCGAAAGTGATCTCAACAATTTTGAATGCTATTTTCAGTGCATTTTCATCGTATTACACACAGAACAAGTACGTATCAAACAAAAGACATAAATTACGAACACGAGCTGATCGACAAATAGCAATATGTTTTACCCCGTGTATCACGATTGTTTTTTTCCCGAAATTTTTGCGAATTAATTTAAAACTTCGTCTCGCAACGAAAAATAAATGAGTTTTTTGATAAAAGTAGTGGCATCCGTTCTGCTGGCGAGAGAAATTTAATTGGATGACTGCGTGTTTTCCATTTTCATTTCAAAATTCCACGATTTTAGTCATCAGCCAAAACAGAACAGAGAGAATAACACTTTCGAGAGCCAAATTAAATATCAATAATTGAATATTCTCGCGTTTTTTTTCTCTTTTGCGCCACCATCAGATAAAAGCTTGTCAATTTGATATAAATGAGATTGAGATTTCGGGGCCAAAATGCGAAACAATTCAAATCCATTCCGAGAGATTTCATTTTGGGTTTCTGTTGACATTCTAATGTTAAAATATGCGAATAACAATTGCACTGTGCTTTGGGAATATTGTTCTTTTCGCGATCCTTTTCGTCCTTCTTTCAATCTTTTCGCTCGCTTTTTTTCTCAGCTCATTTCAAATTTTAATGGCTCTTTGCTTTTTGTCGCAAACATAAAGCCGTTTACATTTGTACTTTTTTCTTTCGTTCGTTCCCTTGAAAGTGTTTTGTGGAAAGTTGTGTCCCGATGCGACCGATTTTTCAATAGCATGACGAACGCACGGTTCGCAAATTCGGTTTTTCGATGAAAAGCGTATCGAAATGAGTTTCGATTGAGCATTGTGATTTCCAGTCAAGTGCTTTGAGACTGTTCGCTATGTACGACAGAATGTCAGTCATAGGACGCGCAAAGTATGACAAACGAGGCGAAAGTGAAGACTTCTTTCTAAAATTGAATGTAAAATGTCTATTTATCATACTTGATGCGCTTCGTTTTTAATCTTTTTATCCGGCTAAAACGGCCGCATTGCAATGTTTCATCAGGGATGCGATCATTTTCACTTGCTTTGCGGCAAACACATTGTTATGGTTCAATATCGTTCATTATTCATGAATACATCAAATATAGCGCGCCATTGAAACATACCTTTTGCATTTTGCGTACAAAACGAATCAAGCGAATTTATACGAAACACTTTGGCCTTGTCGTTTAATGCATTCTCAGAAATGGCTGGTTCAGTACCACAGAGGATTTTCGTCGAAATTCAGCGGATGACAAAAGCATTTTGCGATTGCTGAACCAACGTCAATTTCCATTTATTGCAAACATTTCGCGTCGAAATGGCAAAAATTTCACATATAAGGCTTGTTGCTTTCAACCGTTTGCCACTCCGGACGCATTGCACGGTTTGAAGCAGAAAATCAATGGAAATTGTCGTTAAATTCAATGGATTATTGTTTTTTTAGTCGCAAACCGAGATGAATAAAAAAAATCGAACATGTTGCTGATTTTCAAAGTGATGGATTCCGTTCTTTTTCATCAGGTGTTTTTAAAATAACCTCTTCACATGACATTTTGTCATCGTATTCAAGCTGATTTGCTGGCAATCAAGACTCGATTCAAGTGATGTTTATCTTTATGAAACAATTTTATGGTTCTTTAAACGAGTCGCAAACATGAAGAAAAAACAGCATGAACAATGCCATACTCATGTATGAAGTGCTCTCACTTCGTCGCACAGAAAACTTCGTGAAATTTTCCAAATCAGATATTACGAGGAATATCCCACTTGATGTACACACGCTGCAGTGAGAAAATGTGTGGTAAACGTGTTCAGTTACTACACGAGAGAAGAAAATTATGTAGCATGTTGTGCGCTGAATGCATGGCATTAATGATATGATTTACGAAGTTGACAGCCGACACGAGCGGGTATTATCGCAACAAATTTTTTTTAAGACAATATGCACTCGTCTTCGAAACATGGTTGAGCATTTCTTGAAAATCTGGATCGCAGTCTCTCTCTCTCTCTCTTTCTCTCGTTGCACACATTTTGCTATTTTTGTTCCATTTTTTGTGGAGGATGTGCGTATAATTGTTTTTCCACACTAAAACCCGTGTGTATGTGTGTTTGTATGACAAGAGCTTAAACTGATGTGAAACAACCGAATAAGATGTGATTACATTCTACATAGTGGAAATTTTTCGAGTGCACACAAAGTAGAAAAATAACGAGAGAAAACTATTAAAAGTAATCATGAATTGAAATTTAGAGTAAGTGTGGTTTTGCGTTAGTTGTTTTTTATGGATTTTCTTCATTGTGTTTTTCATTCGCTCTATCCGTATGCAAAGTTTGTGGTTTGGGCTGAATAGAAACCGCGCCTCAATCTTATACAATGACGAAAGCTATTTAATGGAAAACATATTTTTCTACGGTGAATCTTCCGTAGCGAACCAGATTAATGCAAGCTTCTATGCGATTTTTTTTTGTCATCGTCGTCATCGTCATCTATATGAGCATTTATGTGATTGAAAATCAAATGGAGCGTAGCGCGTAAGAAAAGCAAACTTTCAAACATATTATGACAATAAGAGAGAACGCTGAAGATAAATTGAAATGTGATTCGCTGCACACAGACTCACAGTGTACAATGTACATGCGAACGGCATGAACGAAATATATACATTTACATATATAACTCAATTTAATCGATTTTTACTCAACTTAAGATTAAGTGTACTTTTACGATGTTCACATGGCTCTGTTCATCCATGGCTTATGTGACGCAAGAAGTTCCCGGTTTTTTAAGATTCCTTCAACCGAAACGCATACTTAATTTATTTTCAAACGACAACAGCACTGAATGCCATGATGAACGGCAGATTTTTGGTCGATAGCTAATGAACGACGACATAACTTGCAGAGAAGACGTAGAACTTTGCTCATTGCTCATCTCAGCCCAACGCTATATGTATCGACCGGATTTTAAGCCTTTGATGTGGAATTACTATGATTAAGTATTGAAAATTAAAAGTGGCCACAAAATTCACGGACAACTTTGTCTCTCTTATTCAATTTTGTGGTTGATCAAATTGAGCGTTTAAAGGGCGGTTTCCCCGTTGATTGTTTCACATTTTGCTCAATTTTCAGCCACTTGTAAAGCAATCGGTTGGCTTGATGCCTGGTTCATTCGTTTTCCGTTTCTTTGTCTTGACAATGAAGAAAGCAACGAGTACATGACCGGTAACTTTCCATGCGAACAAATTGATGAGTGTCCTTCGGTTCGGACACTTGCGACAGTCTCGTGCATTGTTCGAGTTGAATCGAGTCGACAATCCTTTTTACGGTTCGTCAAACTTGTTTTTCATTTTGCATTTCCCCGTGTACTCAAATACCTTTTACGAGTATATACATAGTCAGCGAGAGAGAGAGGAGGAGGAGAGAGAGAGACCCGCATAAATTCCTCATGCATTGTGAAAACACCCCAATTGGTTCTTTATTAAGGGATGCATGTGATTTCAACCGCTGGCATCGTTTGTGCACATTTCAATTATTAATAAAAGTCCAATTGCCACACATACACACTTGCCACTTGATTTATGGAAAGAAAAATGAGCCAATTGGATTGAAAATCAGGCCCGCTCCTCCGATCGTTGTGTTTACACCCGAGATAAACAACCGTGTTGACCATTGACTTGCAATTTATATGTCGTTACAGTGTGCGTTTTATCTCGTTGGTGCGAGCGCGCCATAAAGGATCAAACGCGATGGAACGTAACAAATTTCGATGTCGGGCATATTTTATTACCTGGAAATGACACTTTTATTAAGCAGAACACACGAACTCAACGAACCATGTTCCCGGTTGAGTATATGGCAACGGTAAATAAATCGATGCACAACCAAATTCAACGTCGACGCAAACTTTTTCGCCGAAGAATCGTTCGATCGAGAAATTGGCATCGATGAGAGATAGTAGGTAAATTACGTTTGTGTGTCGTTAAATAAATTAAAATGAAATTCAATTGACGAACTTAATTTACGGCCCATATAAATTTCTTAGAGATTCCTTGCTATCGCAAAATGACTTTATCAGTTCAAGCGATATATATACCGCTAGCATCGAGGAAGGAGAAAAAAAGATGAATCGCAGAGATAATTGAAATACAAATAGATGGCCGCATACGGTTAGTGCAAAAGCATTTATTGTCCTACCTAAAGCGAGCGCCATCTGTTCGGTTTGAACATGAAAACAAACAAATTGATCCATACAGAGTTGTAATACAATAAAATCTCTATGTAGAGGAAACGCTGTAGTTCGTTTTGTTTGGCACATTTTTTATACACTGCCTTTATTTCCACCGATTCATATATCGGTTGGCAGCTGGAGTCACTTTGTTTGTTTTCATGTTCTCACCGAATAGATGGCTTTCGCGTTAAGGAGGGCAATAAATGCTTTTGCACTAAAGGTATGGATGGCCGTGATGAAGATACAAGCTGAAAGGAAAATGTTGTTGTTTTTCTCTGTTGGCGTCGAAAATTCCAATTCAGCCAATTGAATAGATAATGTGCTATGAAAAGGGAAAATGCTCAGGTTTTGCATTAAATATGCTGAAACAATGTTGATATTTCCGTACTCTTTTCCGGGTAATGATATTCCGACTGCCGCAAATATTTGCCAATGATATTCATTTGTTTGTGCTCATTTCCAATTGAGAGCATGACTTTGTTTTTATCTCGTATTTATTTCTCTGGATATCAATATGTCTTTTGGTGACACAAAAATGGCAATGACTAATAAAAAGCAGATCCCCCGAATGATATTCTATACTTTTCAACCATTTTTTCTGCTTTTTTTTCTGCCAATTTCATTCAACCATTCAACACACCCAACACGATTTCTATCTGCTCTTTTGGCAATTTATATTCTGCACATATTTTTTTCGTTATTATTCTATTTTGGTGTGCTATTCTTGTTCCCTTTTCTGCTTCTGATTCTTCTTCTTTTTTTCTTCTTCTTGGATGGTTATTTTTGTTTGGGTGGCTTTGTGAATTGTATCATTTCCGGGCGGCGTTAATATCGGGCTATGTGCACTGAATATCAAATCTCCCATCAAACATTGAATCCATTTCCATTTTATTATGTACGATTTCGAAGCTTTTGTAGTCAAAAATTAAACTCGTCTTCATGCTCTGTGATGTGTGCTTGTTCGCTGATTTTTTCTTTGGTTTGTTCATAGCAAAAACATACGATGATGATGTTTCAAAGCGTTACGCAAATCGAATAGAAAAATGCAATACGCTGTCCGAATCAGGTAGCGTTTACTTTGTGCAAAATCGTGGTGTGGATTTTTTTTCGGACTATGATTTTTCCATGCTCTTGAGCAGCAAACCAATTTCAACTCTTTACTGTATTATCTAAGCCATAACCCATTTTCAGTGCGATTTTTTCCTACAAAAGATTCACGTTGAATCTCGTACGTGGTTTTAAAGATTCTCAAAGGAACTAAATTAATTTACTAATTTCAGGAACAGAAGAAGTTTTACCCTCAAAAACATGATAAGATTGCTGTGTGCTTGAATTACTTTGAGGATTTTGTTCGACGCCACAGATGGATCACAGTCACAAGAGAACTTCATTTGGGTACGCTCAATCGACGAAGATAATAATCAAGCAAAACACTTCACGTTGTTAATGGAAGTGCATTGTGCATAATTTATTGACCAAAAGATAAGCTCAATATTGGTATAGTGAGAACGGGATCTCAACGTAACTATCACGTTTAATAAACGGAATTGACTTGAAATGTGCGGTTCGCAATTGTTCTGGGTATGCGTTTTGAGCACACTTAATAGCTATAAGCCAGGCTTGATCAAGATTTCATGAGTGAGCACTACAGGTGCAGCGAATGTGTGTGTGTGTGTGTGGTGTGCCTGGCCTCGCGATGTTCACTCTGTGCATTTAATGTTTTCATAATTAATTTTCTCTTGTTATTATCTACAGTTGCAGTTTAGCGTCACAATCACTTTTGCTTGGACTACATTCGGAGTGTATAATACGGTTTACACGCTTGTACAGTTGAACTCTATCTTTATCTTGCTCTCTTTTTCTTTCTCGCCCAACAGCTCGACAACTTTATGGGCGTGATCATAGGAAATATATTACTTTGGCGGCTAGCAGTTTGCTAGATTAGCCATTTGCAATGGGTGAAAAGAAAAGTCGGCCAGTAAATATGTGCATAATTTGCTAGTGCTGCAAGTGCAGACTCTATCGAGTCAAACCTGATAAAAAGTACCAACCAATTAAAAGCCTTGTCGGCATTATTTATTCACTGTGATAGCAGCTAAAAGGGTATATAAATTGCATTTCTCACTTTATTAAACTGGAATGCATAGGACCATTTACTCGGTTCAGTTTTTTTTTATTTTCACCAAATAATTCATGGAAAACGGCCAAGATTGATAATGCTTTTTCGATGTTTTACAAAAGGCATACCGCGCAGTTTATATCTGATGCATTTATTAAATTTCTAATGAACTTTGAAACGATGCGAACGATCGAGTATGTTTTGCACATTATTCATGTTGAGAATTTCATAAATAAAAAAGTTCACATTAATTTGGCAACAAATGTGATATGAGAATTTTGAACAAAACTCGTTGATATGACGACGTGATATGAACTTTGATTACGTCTACATATAAACGAATTTCGTTCGAAATTCTCAAATCAAATTTGTTGCCAAAATTCAAAGCAGAACCCCAATTTTGAGGTTGCAAAAGTATTCGCGGAACCAAAATGGTTGCATCAAACTACAAACTAAAATATATCTAAATGAACATTTGAATATTTTCCTCAAAGATACAAGTTTGACACAATCTCGGTTGTCATCATTATAGAAATTAATTTTTTTTATCAATACGCATTCTAACTGACATTATTTAAATCGTCATTTGATGCGCATGTATGCCACCAAATGTGAACACCGAAAATAGTTAATGAAACCTATGCACATTTGATTTTAATTTCGTCGGAACGAAAATAAATGAATGGTTCTATTAGTTCATTCCAATTTAATGATGCCATTTAAATCTATTTCATTTTATAGCACATTCTCGGGGAAACATTTATTAAAATGCTGCTGTTCTCGTTGCCATGCACAAAGTGCTGATGTTTTTGGTTTTGTGGCATGAGAGATAGAGAGAGGAGAAGAGAGTAGATGAAATAGAGGGAGAGACAGAAAAAAAAACCGACGCACAATCGCTAATAACTTTGATAGTTGAAACCCTTGCAAATGTCGACATCGCACTATATTGTATTTGAATGTTTGTAGCCATAACTCACTTGGGATCGTCACATTTATATTATAAAAGTTCGCAATTTCAAATTGAAATAGTTGATTCGAATGTACACTAACACATACAAATAGCATATGGTGGTGAGCTAGAATTCTCAGTACGGTATTTAATTAAATGAACAGCAACGACACAGAGATGTGGAGAAAAAAAATGAGATGAGAGAACACATGTTCGAGCCAAATTTTGAAAGGGTTTCGAAATGATGGCTGGTTTTTCAGTAAGGGAATAAGGCGAAATTTGTGCCATATTCGGTCGAACGCTTTGGTCAGATAGCGTTGAGTCGACGATTTGGTTGCGTACAAAAGATGTGAAAATGCTGCTTGAATGTAATTAAGTTAAATGGCATCAACTTTATGAATCCTTCGTCGTCAAGAACGAGATCTCTCTCGCAATAAAAGAATAGTTTCGAACAAAAATCTGTCTAACAATAAATTGCAAATTGAATTTCCTTTTCTCTCTGTGTGTGTCTGTGTGCGTATCTTTTCTATCTTTTTTTTCTCGGCTCTAGCCATCCTCTTCAGTCCATCGGCCGTAATCATCGTAGTAAATGTGCTGATCAACAAACGACACAGAGGCAAAAATATTCATGTTGTTTGTATCATTTCCCGGAAAGAGAGAGAGAGAAAGAGAGAGAGAGTGAGATGTCGACAAATAATAGCAAAAATCGATGAGCAACCCGGGTTAAATGTGTAGGCTTTTGACCTATGTGTAAGGATTCAATCTGAATCCCCCACAAAATGCCAAGCCATTTCTTGTTTCGCCTTCGTCTTCTGAACGGAATAAAAAAAGGAGCCGAATTCATTTATTGGCCTACCCTTATTAGACCGGATGCGAGGCAAAACAGCGAAAAAACTATCGAGCTCTAACTCATGGACTCGATCAAGAACTAACTAGAAGTGTATTGCATGATGTAGATGATTTTTTCTTTTCTTTCAGCACTTCCATGAAACTGTCAAAAATGTTATTCGCTCGATTTATGAACGTGTATTTCATTCGATTTGACACAATACATAATCCACTATGTAATATTTTCCATCGTTTGGCTGGCTGTTTCAGTTCAGAAATGACGATACGATGATGACTCGGGACTATTTAAGTATGATGTTCAACATTTTAACAGACATAATAAGATAGCGAGTGCACAACGAACAGCAAGAAACACATACAGCGTTGATCCGAAGCAAACAGTAAAATAGCAACAACCAGCCAACCACGAATGCGATACATTGGCATGACTCTACCGTGACGAACGTCGAACGATGAACATGTCGGTTTTTTTTCTTCAAATATATCGTTCAACACTGGATGTGTGTAAAGCAAGCCGAACCAAAAAGACAAGACATGAAGAAGCCAGACAATGGCAGAGTGTAAAAATGTATGGTGAAAAAAGCGCATCAAGCAATGTTGACGCGTTGAATTATGTACTTTTATTTGGGGAGCTTAATCTTTTATAAAGCCCCGTCGCGTATTTCGGATGAAGAACGCTGTTGGCAAGATACAAATTTCATAAATTATCATTATTATGGCATAATATTTGCAATCACAACATCATGTGTCGGCATTTGCAACGATTATACAGTTGCTGTCCCCAATCTTATTTCTGCATAAAAAGCAATATTTTCCGATTGTACGGAATGATTTCAGGCGAAAATCATGATTTACGCCAAGAGAAATCTCTGAAATTTAAGATTTAGGAACCAGAAACCCAACTCCATTTGAAATATTGCTTATCCATTTTCACCCAACTGATGGACATTTCCCTGGGCCGATATCCGACTTTGACCACTCAAGAATGCAATTCATCTAGTGGATATGGTTGCTGAAGCATTCTGTTATCAGCTTTTTGCCATTACGATTTAATATTTGTCATATTTCTGCGGCAGCAAAGAATCTTCAAGTTTTACTTATTAAATCAAAGCGCACGTAAAGGGACTCAACCGAATACATGCAATTTCCCAGTGTGAGCTGTGTCAATGATTTGGGTGTGATGGAGTTGGGTGGTGGTATTTTTGCATGGGATTTTCATATAACATGCCACTTATCGGCTGATTTTCTTTTATTGAGGCACGGTTCCCTGACTGGCGGCTCATTCAAATATTTTGTGGTATTTATGTTGTTATTTTTCATCATGTCGTGCTCAGCGATATGGTTTAAGATTGTCATTCTCATTCTGTTGAGCATACATACATATTTTACTTTTCAACGACGCTTGTACGTCTTGAGTTTGCTCCGCTTCTATGTTATGTATTTATGATTTTATAAATTTGAATGCGATGATAAAGTGAAGAGATAATAACGATATAAATGATTTACTTGACAAAATTACACGGTTGCATGCAAACGGGTCGGGCTTTTTTACTACGCATGTCGAACGCGCGCCCGAACTCATCGAGACCAAGCAAATACATACGCACGCACGCACACACAATACAATACAAATCATCAAGGCACAAAGAGACATCGCCGTTCGTTGTCAAGTTAACTACATAATTTGTTTATTGCGAATTCCAGCCGATTTCTCTCTTATGTCTGTACCACTCACGCTCTAGCTGGCCTCGATCTATTGCAATGTGTGTTGCGTCCATTTTGACTGGTGAGCATTCCAAAACCGGTCGTTGTCTTTTTCACCGAAATCCGTTGGTGTCGTTATTCTCATCGGCTTGATTTTATTATATCGAGAACGCAATTGCATTACATTGCCGTCTAGCCGCATCATCGAATGCTTCAACACTTACGCTGAATTATTCATACCGTTAAGCAGTTATGATTAAGGGCTGCTTTGTGTGATTGTTGAGTGTATGCGTGCTTCAAACAATGCCAGCCATTGCAAATCATCATTACGCATAGCGGAAAATCAATGACAACGCTCGATGTGGTGGTGGTGGTCGTGTGTCACTCCCATTTCACACTGTGCACCAATTTAAGCTGATGAATTTTGACGATAAACAAGTTTACATTTCAAAAGTTGTTTGCCCAAATAAATGACAGTAAATGCGTTTAACGCTTTTGTGTACTTACTGGAAGGCATCGTTCGAAAATCTAATATCGAATGTATCGCCTTCTTCTGTTCTCCAAACAACACAATAGTCTTCTGAATAGCGGAATTTACGAAGAAAAATCTGCATTTCCAATTCACAATTGAATGTTGAGAATCGTTCACTGTTGTTATAATCAGGATTTAACATTTCCATTCACATTCAGATGATTCTGCTCATGCACATCCGAATGGAAATGTTTAACGAGCAAAACGGGAACAATACGAACACGCGGGTTGCACACAAGGAACCATAACCGATTTTCAAAAAATGAATTTTATTATGAATAAATTGCGATGGTAGCATGTGTGTTCTATGACCTTGTTGTTTGAGCGAACCGCGCCCGAATTCACATTCTTGTAGATATGAGCAAGACGAGGGCGTTTACCGACAACCAAACGCGCCATATCTTCGAAGTGATGATTAATGACCGTTTTCAGTTAAACGTCGCAATCAGAAAGGCACATCAGCACAAATAAGATATATTGCTTTTATTTGAAGGAAATTCATAAAACGTATTCTTCACTTAATCAAACTGCAATCAATGCGTTGATGAATTGGCTTCGGCCGATGCTGATACATACCAAAACCACTCCACACAGTGTATGTGTATGTGGTGCAATACAATGGGCAATCGGTAAGCTCTTCAATTTAGGTATAAACTCATTCGATACGTGTGCATAAATGTGTATCCATCTATACATAACAACCATTTCGATTGTTTGATGGTTTTCCGTTGCTGATGAAATGATACCGTTGCAGGCGAGAGAAATTCGATAACGTAACGCCATTTAATAGGTTTAGTACTCCAAACCATTCGAACATGCCATTTGGCTTGTGGCTATTATTCCACATATAAAATTTGTCTGTGTGTATGTATCGATTTGGCCTTTATTGCCATTTTATTGTTGTATTAAGCAACAGTTCTATTTGACCAACATGAACGGGCAACGGTATATTGTGATTACGGCAAAGTTCCAGTCGGTAATAGGATTTGGTTTTGAGCTTTAAATCGAGCGAAACAAAAACCCAATACATTCATTAATCGAAAAATCGATTTGCCGGAAAACTTTGAATAATTCAACAAATTAAATGAGCTTCGCATTTTTTCTGGCGATGCTTCAAGATAAATAAGCTCGCCGAAAAAAACTGAAGCTATTTTAAAAAATGTTACACTTCATCTGTTTAGTACAAGTTCAAATATTTGAACGGAATTTCTTTGCTCAAAATTAATGCAATCGCTTCTGTTTCCCGCTTCTCTGACGTTCTTATTATTGGCCATGATGACAGTGATTTCACGCAACGAAAGTTATCTTAGCAACTCAATTCTTCAACACGACTGTTATCGTAAATCCGCTACTTTTCCGTTTTTGAGCGATTTTTTTCCCTGGGTATTTGTAGCAGTTTTTTTTTTGTTACTGCTTCATTATTGCTAGTTTAGTTTGATATTCTCTCGAATTTATTTTTTTCTGCGTTTCACTTTCGTGATATAACTCTTTCCAAGTCGTTATGAGCTTAGCTCGTCGCTCGTTTCGACTTGACAACAGACAAACGAAAAAGGATGTGAAATTGATTTTCCATCGGATGAAAAGGAGAGAGAGAAAAAGGAAGGGAGAGAGAGAGAAGAAAAAAAACGACGTAGAAAAAACTCAATGCCGCATCGTAGGTACACAACGATAGATGTTACGGTATGCGTGTAATTACAACGCAGAGGAAGTGTCTTATGGCCGAGTAAAAAGGAAAAAAAAATGTTTGGAATATAGAAAAGCTCAAGAAAAATGAGCGAAAAAAAGACCGAATTCGTTGACGAGAAACTAACGTGATAAAATCATCGCAATGTCTGATCGAAAATCGATTCGTTTTTTTTTTGTCTTCATTTACTCTAGGGATATTTTGCTGTGATAGTAGCATTACGTGTTTTATGGCACCTCTAATCTAAATGATTAAATATCAACGAAAAATGCCTCTTCATTTTCTTTTCGTTTTTTTTCGCCAAGAATTTGTAGATTAAATTTTTTTGAGATATTGCCATTTGGCCGTTGATAAAAAACCAACTGTAAAGAGGTGCTTGATTCATGTTGATTTACTGTCATACTTGATTGCACACCTTTTTGATTGGATTTGAAATTCATTCTCTTGCGTTATTCCATTCACCCGACCTACGTACGTTGCCTTCGCTCTTTTGTGCCGCACCACTCGTCCGTACTTGAGTGAGTTATCGAAATTGAATTTATTTAGTCCATAGTGGGCTTGCTTGATAGCCGATAAGAATTTGTTATGCTCGATGTGTTTTTTTTCTATCGGTTTGTTCATTTTTCGCATAAAAGTCATACACTGTGTGTGTGTGTGTGTGATGTCGTCCAAACGAACAATAGAGCAGAGAAAAACTGGAGCCAACTTTGCATTAATCGATTCTTTTTTTTTCTCTTTATCGTTTTCTTTCCACGGGTCTGTGATGATCATTTTATTCACTATACAAGAGACAGTTGAATAAACTCAAAATTGTGTTTTTACTCCGGCCATATAGTTTTACTGCAAAACATTCAACAACGCATTTCTACGAATTCACTGTTGAAATTGTAGCAAAAGTTTTGCGAATTCTTTTTCTTCACTTTTTCGTTTGTCTGCTTCTCCGTTTCGGAATGTCTCGATAATTCGCTTATGAGAATAGTTTTTGCGAGAGGGATAAAAGAGTAAAAGAAGAAAATTATTTGTAGCATTTGTTTAACTCATATCACATGTTGTTGCAGAAGACATGTTTATTCTAGTTACGTCACTCATTCTATCCGCTTTTAGTAAGATTTCGCAATCATCTTATTGTCTCCAGTATGAAGAAGAAGACAGAGAAAAAAAATTGCGCCAATCTTCTATTAGCTCATTCGATGCGAATACGATATTCAGACATAGGGACACACAAAAATTGTAATTCAGCAATCCGCTTGAACTAATATTTGATGGCACAAGCAATCGATTCGATTATCAGGAGCAGGTTCGTTCGGTCGAACATCCAATGTCAACCAGATTATGTTTCATATTGAATACTACTCAAGCGACCGAAGCGCTTTTTCGACTTTTATATCTCGAGAAATCAATTTTAATGGTAATGTTTATTCATTTCCTCGACTATTCGCCATCGATCAGCGCCATGTTCGCAGTTTTTTTATGTCACTACTTCAGGCATAACCGTTTTTTTCTGCTTTCTTTGCGTATACCATCCAGAAGAAAAAATTTGGTTAATTTTTTCTCGTATATTTTTTTGTTTTGTCTTGGCCAAAATGTTTTGGCCATTCAATGTTTAGGAAATTATGATAACGCTCTCGAATCATTTAGATAAATTTCAATCAGTGTTATGCATTGGCTCTTGTGTCGGTTGCGTTGCCTTCAATGTATGCTGTGGGTGCTAAGATGATGCGTATTGAGGTCAGCCATTCCCATTTTACACACATTACTAGGGATCTTTCACTCACGCTCAAATGTTCGGTAAATGATGATTTCCGCAAAGTGGATTAAGGTAAATCGACTATGAATAATTTGACAAAATATTCACTCCATTACGGAAACATTGCGGAAGCAATGAATACATCAATTCGGAGAGAGAGTGGGATAGATACTCATTTTATTCATATTTCAACCGCATGCGACCTAATTTTTGGTCGAATTATGATGCGCTGTTAAGGAAGAGTGCTTTGTCTCTTCGGATACGTTTATATTAGACTCGGATCAAGTAATCCACCTCAAACTGTGAACTTACCACTACAACCTCGTTTGTTTGTTTTTGTCTGGATACAAATTCGACAATTGTTCAAAATTTACACGCATTTCACGATGGTTATACTGGCTACGCTTCATTTCCCCGTTAAAATAGGAATCCCAAGCAATGTGAATTTAATACTTTAAATACCTGTTAAGCGTTGTTTATAGAAGAAATGAAACTTTATGTTCGAAAACGAAAGGGATCTCGCATCATCTCAGCCAATTTTCATCATATGTTATGTCATGCGTATTTCACACCGCTTCTTGCTCTTTTCACTCATAGCAAATTGTTTCATTGGTGACTTTTGACATTTGATTTGAAACGGAAGTTTGGATGTGCGCCAAATATCGTTGAACAATTTTTTGACAAGTGCCCGCAAAAAAATGATGACGATCAAAGACTATTCGCTTTGAAATATGATCATAAACCAGATTTATTTATTTGTTTCATTTTTTTTCACTGAGCTTTCATGATTCCGTGGGTAGGAAGTTGTACAATGTTTTTCATTTTGATGCAAATTTTGCAGCATTTCGGAAATGATCTAATTTATCATAACCATGTCATAATTTATCTGATTACATAAATGCTTGCTCAGTGCTTTTCTTCGAGGAAATTCCTCACAAAGTTGCCATTACATTTGTGGGCTTTGCAATGGCAAAAATATAAATATAAATATACAATGTAATCTCGTTTTGGAATCAGCAAAAATGCCAACGAAAAATGAGAATAGCTGGCCCAAATACCATTTATTGATCATCAAAGAAAAACAGCCAGAAAATGTTTAATGATTTAGGTTCCACCATGAGAATTTTAAACAGATTCCAAAGTTGACAGTCCGCTTTGTGTGCATATCTCAAGACGGAACGTTTCAATTGGAGCAAAATTAGCAAGGAGTTTGCGAATTGTTATATTCACAAGTAAAACATTTCCCACGTTAAATAGTTTGTCCCCAAGCGTGTGGTTATGTGGTCGTCGTCGTCATCATCGTCTTAAACTACACACACACAACATGGTGTGACAAACAAAAAGCATTTTATTTGATGTCAGCCTTTTATCGAGTCATTTACGAAGTCGTTTTAATGATTGAAATTAAATGGTTAAACTTAATCAAGACCCATTGCTTTGTTGCGATGCCATGTGGCTTCAACACATCCAATAAAATCTGCTATTTTTTTAGTATGGTGTTTATTGTGTGTTCCGTTTAATTTTAAGCAACGCCACTTTCTTCTACAGTTTCAATGTAGCGGATGGCGAAATGAAGCGCCATTTTGGCAACTCTCTCTCTCTCTCTCTTTCTCACACACACAATTGTCTATGATGTCTTGGCATTGTTAAGTGGAAAAGGTCATGAGATTGCATGTTTGATGGCAACCGCAAATAAATGGCTGTTGCGTAAGGACGGTTCTTAACCCATCGAAAGACGAAAAAAAAATCATGAGAAAATTTAGTGCCCACATTAATGTAAAGTGAAATATCTAGACGTGTGGAGTGGGTTTAACCCAAAACCGGAATTCAGGATGACTCCTTTGATTGAAGATTTCTGAGGTTTAGGTGTGAGAAGAATTTTGAGGTAGCGTTCTTGAATGGATGAATTTCATTGATTTTGTTCAATGGGAGAATGAGAAGAAATGTCATTTTGAACCATTTTCAATCTATCTCCCTTGAACATCACCTTCAAATGTCAACATTGTATACAAAAGAACGCATTCTTCGCCCTTCCTTCTGAAATTTGCACACACACATAATAAATTTTCAAAGTTCAAGGGTTAAATGTCCTAAGTCATATAGCATGAAATTTTGCCACACACACGATAACTGCATTCCAGAAAATTATACGTACGCCATAAATCGTTGTTTGTCTTAATAATGCTTTTATGGAGAGACTGACGGAAAAAAGACTGCTTGATTTGGTCGACATTAAGTGCGTTCGCTATTTTCATGACATGTTTTATCGCCCGTAAGCTCAATTCAGATAAATTTTTTTTATTTCGCTCTCTCTTTCTATCACTCTCGTTTGACGGTATTGCATTGCAACAATGAATTGGTTGTCGAGACTAGACTGAAGAGAGCACATCAATTGAACGCGTGAGAATAAAAGGCTGACGCTAGCAGGTTTTTCGCAAAAGCGGGATAACAATCAGTTGCACGCAAAAGAGACATTTCAAAAGGTTACACGCAAACGGAACATTTTATTTTGTCGCATTTTGAATTTTAAAGCCGTGATTACAACAACAATATACTTCTCTATTGCGTGCAACCTTTTGAAATGTCTCTTTTGCGTGCAACTGATTTTTATCCCGCTTTTGCGAAAAACCTGGTAGCGTCAGCCTTTTATTCTCACGCGTTCAATTGTTCGTCGTATTTTTTTTATTATCACAACAAAACAAAAGCCAAGAAAAAGTGGAATGCATAGCAGATGAATTTTGTGATGAATTCCATTCAAAGACGTTTATCCATTTATGTTGCCATATAAAAAGCAGATAAAGCACATTTCGACAATTTTAACTTCATCTATTGTGTGTTGTGCAATTTTCCGTTTCAGCATTTCAAATGAAGCGTTAATAGTTGTTGTGAGCTGCAAAACTTTCGTAATATATTCAAATAATTTGAAGCAAACAAATTTATTCGGATATTGGCTTTATTTTTCCTTCGTGATGCAGATCTCAGTCGTCGTCGTCGTCATTGTGTACAATGTTCCGGACGAAAAAAAACTTGGGCTTGTTTCTATGCTGATAAAAACTGTTGGAAATGTTGGAAACTCTTAATCTTAGGTCGTTGGGATCATCTATGGAAATTTTTCGTGCATTTCAAGATACGTATGCTCTCTCTTGCAAACCAAAGAGTGAGCACACGCAAACGGACAGAACCGCGCGGGTGGAGTAAATTCCAGAATGACTGTGTACGCGAATACGCCTAGGAAAACTTTCCTGTTGAATTTATGTATTGTGCTCACGTCGCTGAAGCATATCTAAGTTTCTTTGTCTTACAGGCATTAACATCACAATGAAGTCATATTTTCACCAGTCCCGACTATCGATCGAACGAAATGCAACCAGAGAACAAATCATACAGGATGAATGGTCTGAAGTGCCTCTCACTATAAGGCGAAATGGTCTCGTTTCGATATTGACAAACTGACAGAAACACAAAAATATCGACGTCCTTTATTGTTCGATTCTTGGTTGCTGGCATGTGTGTTTGTGCGCTCTGAAAAGTGACGAACATCGATTGCGAAAGTAAAACAAATGTCGAATAGTAGATATAAATGCAAAACCAATTCTCGAAGTGAAAAAAAAACGGTATTTGAGTAAGAAAATTCATCATACATACGAAAAGATAGAACTTTAACTTTGAATTTGGGTTACACGCAAACTGACAGTGGCTTTCATCGAGACACTGAACGAGAGACTCCAATGTATTTGATTTGTGTGAGAGTTGAGATGAGTGTGTCATAATTTTGGTTTGATATCGGTATGTGTGTGTATGCTTTTTCCATGTTCCGTCTTCCGTTTTTTGCATGAAAATATTTTGACAAATCCCCTGAACCGTGAATGAAAACAATAGAAGCCATTCAAACACATAACACGACGATATGTGTCACTACCGTGTGTGTGTGTGTGTTGTGCGGCAAGCAACTCGTATTTGAAGCCAAGCGCGTTTCTGTATAAAGCAGAATATATTTTGCGCGGTAATATTTATTGGTTGGTGCTTACAGTTCATTCTCCATGAATGATTCATACAAACAGCGACGTAGTGCTCGGCAACACCCATAAAATCATATCCAAGGATTATGACGCCGCATGAACAAAAATTCGCTCCGATAAATGTTTCGTTGATGCTTCAGTGATGATGAAATTGTTACGTTTATTATCACCAACAACGAAACAAGAAAAAAAAATATATCAAGAAATGGAACGCTATGCGCGTTCATTTCAGTTAGCATGCAAAAGAGCATGGTAGTCTTACTTGATTTAATACTTCACAAATGCTATAAACGAAAGCGTTTTGTTTTAGTTCAAGTGGTTGCACACAAGACTGTGGCTTCTTACCATGATTTCACCACCGCACATTTAATGAACGCCTGAGATTGTGTTAACCGGAGTTGTTTGGCTTAGTTAAGTGGTTGGTCGTGCCAGCAAGCATTTGTTTGAGGCACTTGAAACAACAATTCACAAAGAAATTTCTCTTTGACTATTGAGTTTTACTTTGATGTCAAAAGCTAACACATTTCACATCAAATGGACCAATGGTCAATTCACTGTGATCCGGAAACTGCTTTTCACATGGAATTCATTTCGGAAAATTTTCCAAGATTTGAATATCCATCTAACTGTTGACCATTTTGGTGCGGTTCAGTTATTGCATTCCTTTTGTGTACCAACACCGGTTAACTTCAACCATATCAAGGATTTTCGATGTTAATGAAATGCATCAAATGAATTGAACGATTACGCTGCTGGTTCGTAAATGTGTGCACATTTCCTTTAACCAGGTGAAATTGAACAATAATTCAATTTTAAAATGAATGCAACGAAAATGCCACGATACTGAAGTGATTTCGTTTTGGTTTCGGAACGGAACAATAAGATGCAGATGCTCGAAGCATATTTAATGAGCGAATAGCCAATGTTTATTTAAGCATCTGTCGCTGTTTGGAATTGCACTTGGAATGGTGAATCGAGATCACTTTGTGCCGTGTGCCGGCGTTGAAAATCGGAATTCCTGTTAGTGCAATCTCATTCATTTATCACGTACACCGAGCTTTGTTTCACGCATTTTCCCACAAATACATAGAATAGTGTGTGGAATTGTAAACATGTATCGAATGTGGTATGTGCACCAGCCCTTCATCGCCGTTTTCATTAGGGCGAAAATTGTGAGACGTAAAGTGGATAAAATGCCCAAGAGCATTGTTTTCGGTGGAATGAAATCATTGCTGTGTGGTGAGCACAATACGTGTGCGCTTGACTATGACATAAACAATGGCACCAGCCGAATTCCAAATTCCGGTTCATATATAGATTCGGCTACTATGTTGCACAAAAGCATTTTTTTCCCCGACATTCTTTTACTCTAATCGGTGGCGCGGCTAATTCATCTGATTGATACGGAATACATGCGCTTAAGTACATATTGGCTTTTGTGGTTGATTTTTTTTTTTAAACAGATCAAAAGAGCAAAACGTACAAAATCCGCACAAAAAAGAGCGGATGTGAATGAGGAACGGGAAAAGAAATCAAAACATGAACGGCTACAAATTACCAAACGACCAAACGAATCCCATTTGGCAAGAGATACTCTTGAACTTTATCGGGTTGTTTTTATTTGTGACCATTTTGGTTTTATCGCTTACCATGCGATGCTCGTCTCTCGTATCCTTCTTACAAATTGAAAATGCGAACCCATACAAAAATGTGGGCCAAATTTTGTTGAAGAAAATCGCGGACTGAATTCAACAAATAAACAAAATATATTCGCATCAAGATATTTGTTGAGGATTTCTCGTTTTTTTCAGCTTTGTTTTGAATTATTGCCATTCATTTGAATTGTTTTACTGCTCTTCTGGCATTTGGAATATATGACAACTTGTATTCGATTCGAGTCGACAATGTTGCTATAAAAATGTACAAATGCCAAAAAAATCATGTGCACACCAAATGCAAGAGTCTCTTGGTCCTTTGAAGTGGAAAATTTGGCACGAGTCAAGAGTATGTGCCTTCCAAAAGTCCAGTAGATGAAGGGAAAAAACGAAACGAAACGAAATGAATAAAATAGAATTATGGATTTAATCAAATGTATTTTATATTAAAATGGAGCTTGTGAGCCGTTCAGCAAGCAGAAAGATCTGTATTGTGTTAGTCAGTGATGACTTTCGACACTTGACCTCATGCATAAGCAGCGTTTTCATTCTCACGCTCACACATACACTGCCATGCCTGGTGGTCGACTATAATACATCGTTAACATTAAATTTGCATAAATGGCAAACCCGTTTTCATTCATCATGTCTTGCATCCCGAACTGCACACAGCATTTCCATGCATGTAGTATAGTTTTGCTAGTCTACACTTGCTTTGACACTGCATAGCCAATGCGGCGGTTGTAAATTTCGTGTCACTTTCTATATTCTCTTCCTTTTTCCACTTTATTGGAACAATAGTTGGAAGCGTTGGCATACACATACAGACCGACCGCCCGACCAAATGACCTAAGCTAATGCTAACACTCAAATGGCACACCACTTCTTCGTTTGGCCACATGAATTTCAACAACAAAATCATTTGTGCGAAAAACAAAAGCTTCGTTAATGATACTGCCGTACGCATACATCGATTATTATTGTCGTTGTGCTCACATGATTTTCATTTCAAGCGTTGAGTTGTGTGTAAGTTTACATGATTTCATATCAAATTTTGAACAGTCTACCCATCATTGCGTGGATCAACATTGCTCCAAAAAGTGATGCATTTGCTGAAACGCTTTTCCCCTTTTTTGCGAACGAAAAAAAAATGAACCATGATTTTTCATTCACTGAAGGATCACTGAAGTACGTTCGGAAATTCGTAACTAGTTGATAAATTGCGGTTAAAAATGAGAAGACCATACGATGACACATTACTCAACGAGACACCACTGCACGATGTGTAGAAGAAGCGTAATTTTGCACTCAACATAAAGTTATTTTTCATTTCAGCATTAAATTATGGACTTCAGACTTTTCAAATTTTATTATCCATTTTGACATTGGTTGCTCTAAATGTTGAATTGCAGTGTGTAGAGCTCAGTGGAGCTTAGTACCATAAATCAATATTTGACCGCACTTTTTGCTCGCCCCTCTATACATATGATTTCTCTGTCCCCATGTGTTCCGTCTTCATTTTTATCCACACAATATGTGCTCGTTTCCACTGGTGCTCTTTTTAAGAAGTAGAATTTTAATTTCAGTTACATTTTTGACAGTGAATGTGTGTATAAGGAATGAACGGGAATTGAACGAAGAGAAAATAACGATGATAAATCCAAGAAAACGATTGTTTCATTCAATTCCGCTCTGGTGGGATTGCGGAAGATAAATTCAAATCGAATCCCAGTCAAAATAGTTTAAATCGAACGAACAAATTTATTCGTTGTACATTTTAAACGAATACAAAAGGGATTTTCCCGTGTTTTTTTCCCCTGTTTCCATTTCGAACACAACGTATGATCCTATGCTTATGTTGCGTATATGCAGTAGAATTTGCATTAATTTTAAATTTTGAATATGAGTGCAGTGCAGGCGGAAATGGGAGAGAAGAATTGAACACATTGACATGCAAAAATGTGCTTAAAAAATCAAATCAGCTGGATTCTTGTTGCTGTGTGAATACTTCTTATAGTTTCTATTGTTAAATATTTCCGCCTCTTTCATGTGAGTGCGTTCATTCAAAGAATGAATGTGTGTGTGTGTGTTCGACACACGAACAAAAAAAATTGTAAGTGTACGAAAGATAAGTGGAAGTCTGTGAACATAATTCCGGCTTTGAATAAAGCGACATTTGAGAAGGGTAAGTTGACCCAATTTGCATGTGATGTGTGTGTGTACGAAAAATACACAGGTGATGATAAATGCACATGCTACTCTCTCTCTATCCACTTTGGTGTATTCTTTTGCCGTGTGGCAAAATGCAAATGCGAATGAGAAAAAGATAGCAACTTTTGAAGGTGTGTCATTGATTGTAAAATCTCCTGTTCTCCACTTTGGCTGCGTATTGGGATTGGTATTGTGCTTTTTCCACACTCTCTTCATGTCGTTGTTCTCCCCATGTTATTGTGTGTTCGTATTGTTTTTTTCCGACAGCGACACGTGTTACCATCAAATCGGGGAACTTGAAATTGGATTTGTTGATTTAAATGCGTTATGTCAAAGTATTCCCACAGTGACACAGTGTTCGTTATTTTTGTAGTGGGTTTTCCGATGGCAAAATATATGATTGAATGATTATGTTTATGGTTTTCGAAATTACACATACACACATCTATCGGATGGTTTGCAATTTTGAAAGCCAAGTAATTCTGTCAACATTATCATGAGGATAAAAATTTACACATTTATGCTGGAGATGGTTTTGTAGCTTGACTGCCAAAATATGTAAATGTTCAATGCTATAATACGAAAATCTCCACACACACTCAGTGTATTCCAGTGTTTAGCGTTTGTGTCAGACCTTCGTTCACTCTACTTTGATGAATCGTTTGAACCGCATTCATTTTTAATGGCACAAAAACTTTACGGATGGCCCATATCAAGCCCTTCCCCTTCGCCCTTCCGTTTTTTTCTGGCAACGTTTCACAAAAACGTAACTCAAATCATATGTACTGAAATCATGAAAAGCCACCGTGGCAAAAAAAAAAGTTTAAAAGTTAAACGAGACGAAAAGAACTAGTTCTTCGAAATTAAATCAAATAAAAAATGCACACAGTTCAATGGTCGCAAGAAACAGATTTATGGCATTCAAATGGCAATTCAAGCCCAAACACCGGAGAATAAAAATGTATTGTTCTTAACAAATCACCACTTGCCGTACTTTTTCGGTGTGTTGAGAAAGAGGCTTTATTCCGTCTGTCCGACCTTCGTCAAGCGGCGGGTCGAATAGTAAAAGGTGTGAACCAAGTAAAAACAATCCAAAAATAAATGCAAATAAATGGCAAACTCACACAAATTTCACACTAAATCCAAAAATATATCTCTCAATTCACAACGATTGACTTTTTGCACTAATCTATGGCGCGATACAAACCAAATTAAAATGTTTGGCCCAAAAAATAAACGTATTAACCAGGGGTGGAATTCTAAGTCATTCCACCAAAATCGTTCGGAATTATTTTTTTCGTATATAAGCCATATTGGAGTGAAAGAGAGAGATTCCACTATTTTTCAGCATTCCACCGGGATTATTCTGATAATTCAAGGAAGAGTGAAATGTGTGAGAAATAATTCCGGTGGAATGCTGAAAAATAGTGGAATCTCTCTCTTTCACTCCAATATGGTCTTATGTACGAAAAAAATAATTCCGAACGATTTTGTCGGAAAGTCGTAGAATACCGGCACAGATTTTTAATTATAATTTGTATGAGGCCCTGGGCGCTTGAAGTCATAAACGAATACATTTGCAGCACAAATGTTGCACTTTCAATTATTATTTTGTGGAATGCTGAAAGTTATCATTGTCGTTGCCATTGATGGCGATTGGCGAACAAAAATCATTATTTCATAAAACACACAATCGCAATAATCGATTTTGAACAATGAAAAACCTTAGTAATTAACGTACCGACCACTTCAAAGAATTCAATTGCCGAATAAAACATAATTGTTTCATCTGTCATATGAATGTTTGGTTGCATTCCATTCAAACGTTTCAATTTCTTTATTTAATCATGTCATTGTTCGTTTAACCATTATTTGTGTGAACACGTTTTTGTCCGTCGCATTTTTCGCCATTCCATCGATCAAATCGATTGCAGTAATTAAATCCATGCGCGAAATAAATTCATGTCAAATTGAATAAAAATCATTTCCTAAATTCTCCGCATTGTGTGCTGTGTTCAATCAGCGCTGTTTGTTGCATCAGCATTTTTTTATCGTGCATGTAAAATTAAACAGAAATTATTCAATGGAAAACTACCGAAAAAAAACTTTTCTGCGGTTTTTCACATCCATCCGTTGGAATTATGTGGAAAAAAAATCGAGCCCGAACGCAAAGTAAAATTGCCATGTGATTTATTTTGTCTGGTGATATTGCGTGAAAATGCGTTGCCGTAATTCGGTTCGATGGTGTGCCACAAGTAGACACGTGAATAGAGTTTGAAAAATATGTCACACCATTCATTAGAAAGAAAATTGTTGTAAATTAGATGGGATGTGCATCGGCGCCACTCTCAATGCCAGTTGACTATGTGCGAATATGGATTTGCCGCTATGCGTGTATGTTGCCGTTGCCGAAAATGGAGAATTCGTGCGTTGACTTTGCAAGTGATAAAGTGTGACTATTTTCGTTTCAATGGCTTACGAAGAACAAGAGAAAAAGTTGTCGCACAAGCAACCGTTCAAACTGGTAGATACGCAGACGAGAGGTCATTAATATGGGAATAAAGAAGATTGCATTTTATATCTGCTCCTCCTGCTGCTGCACAACCAACAAACTTTTCTCGATCAATTCAGATTCGTTAATAAGGTTGCGGCGACGTGAGTTAAAGTTTTCAAGCGACCGAACCATTCAATATATAAATAATTTTTATCATGACATCAAATTCATATCGCTAAAGACGAAGGGGAAAAAACACCACTATAGTGTTGCCAACGTGAGAGTTTACAATGTAAATACACCGAATGAAAAAGAAAAACTTGTGTGTTTTTCTTAGTTTTGAGCGCGAAAAAAGATTTATCACACTGACAAGAATCTTAAATGGTATTATTGGATGGCACAATAAAATTGCGGGTTGGCTGGTTGCTTGTTCGAAGACAAGTTACCATTTTTTCGAAATGAAGAAAGCGAGCATGTTTCAGTGGGTTCGAGAAAAGCCACGATTGAACATATTTCCAACCAAAAATCTGCATGCATTCAAATGGTTAATGCGCTTCGTATACAATGCGCGATGTCTCATCCTTGAGGCTGCAAGGTAGAATGCGTATTTAAGTGCAAAAACTTTGTAAAGTTTTCGCTCAAAAGTTTTCCATTGTTTTTATAAGTAAATACAGTGGTACATGCATGTGTGTGTGCGCTCGCATTCAACGAAAACCGAGCACACGTCAGTCGTGCGCTGCAAACAACATGCAATTGATCCTTATTAAACAGAAACTTTACCCATTTGGTGTGTTAGTTTTTCAATTTTCATTTAATCACTCAAAATGTGCGCACGAGCGAGCGAGCAAACGCACATACGCTACAGTTTTCCACATGAACTCAGTCTTTTCTTATAATTTAAGCGAGTAATGACAGAAATTTGTTTGAATGCAAAGAAAAAGAAAAAGAACGAACTTTTCAATGCTCGACGAACAAAATTAAATGTTTAATGTATCTTATGCATTTGATTATATACATACAGTAAAGTGGAGTTGGTTTGCGTGATGTAAATCGCGTCAAATTTAATTAAATTAAATCTCCATTTTGGGTGAGCACAAGCCTATTTTACATTCTCAATTTTTCCTCTATATTTGATTTTGTTCCTGTTCGTAAACTTGGATAAAAGTTGAATGTGTTGATCGCGGAAGTGGGTGGCGGGCACATGGGCTAAGCAGCGGAAATATATCGATAAGTCAAGCATTTCCCTAAATCGAAATTAATTGAAATTCAGCCATAAATGTGGGAGTTGTTTCAATTTCAATTCCGCAAGATTTAAAGATTTAACACATTGTTAAATCGAAAAATTAATTTCCGCTCGCCCAAAATAACCCTTTGTTGATACACACGCATATCAACATAATTGAAACTTTTATTTTGGCGCCTGCTTTATCGCTGCAAATACAAAAGCATCTGCTTATCTCTTGACACTGAGCGAGAACTTTATTATATGTTCATCATAGTAGATGCGAAACTAACGTTTTCTTTCCATCACGGATTGCCATGATAAGGTCTTTTGAGCAAACTGATGCGAGGGGTACACAGCTGAAATTCCTTTGAATACGCAAGGCAATTAAATGGCTAGACATCACAAACGCATGAAATATTCCGCATTGTTTACGGCCTAAACATTGTTTTGCGAGGAAATTCATACGCTGTCGCTTCAATATGCCACAATGTCACATTGTATTCGATTCGTTGGTGGCGACCAAGTGGGGCAACAAAACAAATCTTTAAATTATTCATACTCTCATACATTGGAAGCTATTTGTGATAGCTTCCTCCAACAGTGTATTCATCCTTATTAAGCTGTTTCGATTGTGCTGCCAGCAATTGTGTCGAGTAGCGACGAGTATTGCGTAATCTAGTGAATGTTGCCGCTTTCGCTTTCGTCCTCATTCTTATTTTCGCTTTCATCCTGCCTCTTTTTCTCAATCGACTTTTCTACCACCAAATTGGACGGCATTGGATTTTTTCATTGGAAAATCAATGCAAAACGTCCATTTTGCTGATTTCGAGCGGGTTCATTCTTTTCATCGATCCACAAAGTGTCATTTGGAATTTGAATCCAAATCGAAAACGATGTGAGCGTATGTAAATGATTTGTTGAATTTTTGACTTTTAAATTATGAATGAATTTATTTTAGGTGTTGTCCAAGGCTTCAGGCAATTTTTACTTATAAAAACACTTTGACACTTTGATTATAATTCTTGAATAATTTGTGAATATTTGCTTTGCTCCACTCTGCTCGGCTTCGCTTGGAAAGAGTTTGTTGTCATTTGTCAGTTAAAACACTCGACCATATTTGGATTCTCGTCTTTTGCTCTCTTTTTTCGAAGCACATTCACGACGAAAAAACGGCGCACATTCACGACGACGACGACGACAAATTATTATTTCAAGCCCTGTAATTTACATATGTAAAATGCTCGAAACGTTTCTGTATGACACTCTCGCTCTCGTCCTGTGTCTGCGATCCGGGTATGTTTTTTTCCCTCTTCATTCTGTTGTGCGTTCTTCATGCGTATTGTGACTCTTTATAAATCGGATTCGAATACTTGTCTTGCTTCTTGTGTGTAACTCAAGCGTGGCTTACGTAATAGTTTGCCTATTTTCCATCCGATTCGAATAATGGATGTTTTTATTCAGTCTGTTTGTTTTTGTCGTATCAAAAGTGATTTTCTGCATGCACTGCGCTCCCCTCATTCGACGGAATCGAGACAATTTCTATACGAAAAACAAATGTACGAATATAAATCGTTGACATTCCATTCTGGCGCTGTGTGTGTATTTGTATTCAAGTGCGTACTATCAATATTTATTTCGTTGTTGTGTGTATAACTTTTAGTCGGTATTGATTTTGGACAAAATTTTGCGTTAAGAAAATGGCAAAAACCAAAGATCAAACAAACAAAACCCACACAGCATGTAGATAGATGTGCAGTCATAGCAACGTTTTGGTTGCGTGAATATTATCGTATTATTGTAAAAGCCAATAGAAATGTTTGAACCAGAATTCGGGCAACACATGCACACAGCAAACCAAACCAAACAAACTTCCTAACAACTTCGATTATCTCGATAAACATTTATATTCCAAAAGTTTGGAGCTGGTGCTGTGCTGTCGTCGTCGTCGTCGTCGTCGTCGTCGTCATGCAATGTTTTTCGTAAAACGGGAAGCAATGTAATTAGCATCGATGAATGTGAACGCATTGGAAATTACTTGAACATGTTTTTATTTCGATCTCGATTACGTAGAATAGCAACAGGTTGAATTTGAGCATTTTTGAAAGTTCAACACAAACACGAAAATTCTCGATGGCAAAGTATGTAGAAAATTTGAGTTGATCCAATAAAATTGCGGAACAAATTGCTCCAGAAAATTCAGCAGTTATTTTACTATCGATATGTGCACTTTAGTGTAATAGAAAAACAAGAACTCAAACTTTAACCGAAAACTAAAAACACATATGAAAAAGTTTTAAGGTTCATGTTTTATCTTCGGTCGCTGGATAAAAAGCAAAACCACAAAATTGTTCATTCGACCAAAGTCAATCAAGCTCTTGTGTTTATTGGCTCAGTCAGTTAGCAGTCGACCAGGGAAAAAAGTATTGCAATGCATGGGTTGCAATGAAAAATGATTGCCACAAGTGAAATAAAAACGTTATCGAAAACACCAACCGATAAATCATATTAGCAAAGGGAAAAAACGGGAGAATGAAACATTTTTCAATTACACCTTTTTCTCTGTGGCCAAGCGAGTTTTCTCTTTCGTACGGGCTTGCATTCTGAGAATACGCTTTTGGCATACCGAGAAATATATCCGGTTAAAGTTTCTTTTGCATTTATCGCATTTGCCGTTGCATCACATTCCATTGGAACTGAAAAGCGTTCAGTACCAATCATGGCACAGTTTACGGACGTGAATGCGAAGATCTGGAAGATTTTCGTGTTTCAAACATTTCGCGTCTTGTTTGTTAGACATAAGCTTGTTTCATCGTTGAGTTGCAATCACGGTAAAAATCTCATTTTTCAATAGAAACTGGTCGAAATGAAATATTAGGTTTTCATAGATTTTTTCTTTGTAAAAAAATATGATGAACCAACAAAAAGAAGCGTACTTTTTCTTGGCCATTCCTTGTGAGCTGTTTAACGGTTTATTTTCTTGTGTACACATTTCTTTCTACAACAGATTTGATTTATATTCTGAAATTTAAACACTTCTACGGGCCTTGTTGCAATTTTTCGATTCTTCAACATTTCACAGTTTGCAATCAAAGGAGTTTCATGCTAACATTTTTTTCAGTTTCACAAATCTTTGAGCTGGGAAAATGGAGAAAAAGAAGCTGCCGTCAATATAAGGAGAAAAAAGCTGAAATAAGCACATAAACAGTTTCATATTCCGTATAGTTTGGTTCATTTTCAGCAGTCAAGCCGAAAAGAAACAAAAAACCAATTCCAATTCTCTGGCTGATGTGCTAATAATTTGATCAAGTCTCGGAAATGGCGCTCGACACTTTCGAATAAATTATAACCATTTCAGTGGAAAAATGAGATGCCTAACTGTCTCGAAAAAGATACACAGCGGCAGAGAGCACATTTTTGCGTTTCACAATATTCATCGCTTTTAAATCATTGCTGATATCATATTTTTGATTCGATTCGTTTGTATCCAAGTCAAGTGATCAACGATGAAATTGCTGTGACACACAAACAAACACACACACACACACAGACACATTGTTCGCATTTTTCGGTTGTTAAGATTGTAGCGGAAATTTCTTGACAACAAGACAGTACGCCAAAACAACAAGATTCACGCCTTTCATCACATTCCACAGTCACGTTTCAGACAAGAGAATACTCACCAATTAGGCAACGAATGGATTTTTGTTCGCCCGAAAATGCTCCTAATTTCTTCGTAATGTTACACTTGATTTAATTCCCATGAACAAGCCATTTCAGACACGAATCGTTTTAATTAACTCTCAATGTGCCGCATTGTCAACACCCCAAGTTAACTTGAGATGCTTTCGTTTCCCATTCAAATTTTAACGCGACTCAAGAGAGAGTGGAAGTTAAATAAACATTGGAGTTTGACATTTTTACCACTATCACCAAGTAATTTGAAATAAAAGATATGGAATTTCCCTTTTATTTTCGGTCGAATTTCCCAAAAAACTCAATATCTTTCTTTGAAACTTTTTTCTGTTGAATCCGAATCGTGTTACACTTTGTTCATGGTTTTTTTTTAAAGGAAAACATGGTTCATGTTATAAATCGAATAACACCAGAATGAAAGGAAAAATCGTTCGGCGTTTCTTTCTTTCTAGGATCCAATTATCCTTGTTATTTTATTGTTTCTTGGACCTTGTATATGTCGTCTTTATTCCCAGCAGACAGTATCCTATTTTCATGGAATATTTTATGCGAAAATGATGATTCATTGGAAAGCTTTTGTAAATATTTTGCACATCAAAAAAATGTTCCACGCTGGGTTTTTTCCCCTGTTCGTCTGTCTATCACTTTGTCTACAGCGGCAATTTTGGTCTTCGCTGAATAAAACATCAAAGTGGATATATGAAATATTGAATATTATGCCAATTTGAGGCGATGATGCATGTACATGACTTTGATCCAGTGCCGGGCTGGTATTTGCGCAACAGTCAGACGATGGGTGAAAATCTTTTGAATCGTATGATATCACATTGTGTTTATATGGGCTCTTCGTAACGGGTTCTACTGTGTGTGACACATATTTGTGGTGAATATCATGAAAGATTCACGGTGGGATTTCATTTATGCGATCCGTTTCTACAACCGTAAAACATAGTACCATATGCACATATTAGTTTAGTTTGTCATCCAAGTGTATCAAAAAGACAAAAGCGAAAGGATCCCATCAAAATCCGTTTGTAATTGATTATTATTGGAAACTTCGAAAACCAGATTGCTATCGGAATATTTCGATTCAATTAGCAAAAGTCATCGGCGATGACTAAGGCGACCCACATATTTCCTTTGATTCGTATTGGCTTATATTTGGCTGAATAGTTATTCCAGTTTGGTTTTCCATTTGTTGCTGCATTGGATATGTGGGTGTAATATTTTGTAAATGCTTTTCATTTCCGAATAGTCAAACAAAACCCGTTTTTGTATACCAATACGAGGTTTTCACCCGTTTCCATCTCATCGATTAGAATCGATATTATGTTCGACCGCATTTTGAACACAACCATTCTCAACGCAAAAATAACGCTAAAGCAGCATGAGTATTTTAGCGTACGACTCGTTACGGCGTATAAAATTCAAAGTTGTTGCATTGAATTGCGATACATGCAGGTGATAGGTCTGTCAAAGCCCAATTGCTTTACTCTTATTTCGCTTATTTCGATTTGCTTTATGCACTTGATTTGATGCAGTTGATGTACGCGCTTGTGTTCACATTGGGCATACACAATTTCGAATGGTTTTTTTCTGGCATTCTAGCGGGCGACTCGATTAAAATGGTTTTAGTTTAATGAATTTCATGGTTTTGGCACAGCAAGCGCACCGAATCACATTCGAAAAATAATTCCACACTTTTTACCATTCGCTTTTAGAGTACTTTCGTCCGTTGAATAATACATTGTGTAGTGACTTTGTGTTCGTGCTTCCTTTTTTTCTCTACGCGACCAATTGTTTTTTTTTTACGAAATAGTTTTTTTTTGTTCATGAACATAAAAATAAAAAATAAAGTCTTTCAATTGTTTTTTTCTTCTGTTTTCGATTTCTTTTTTTACTTACATGAAATGGGCCAGCCACGCCAGTTTTACAAGAATTGTTTGAAACAGTGTCGTGAATAGGATTTTCAAAAAGTTTGATCCTCTGTATCATGCAATCGTCTTTGTTTGTTCGGGTGAGTGAAACGAGACAATGGCCTACCAACTGTTTGATGCTTCAATACGTACGTGATTAAAATGTTGAAATGATATAGTTTGCCTTGTGCTTGATGGTGCGTGATCACGTACGAAAGGAGCCCTCTTTTCAAAGATCTAAACGATTGTATACTCAGCCACACTGATGTTCCTACTCCTTTTTATAGCGTGGTTCTCTCGTCGGATTTCCGCAATTAAAATTTTTCTTCACGGTTCGTTCCACTTTTCCTTTGCATTCACTCGATTTTTTTTTCTTGGTCTATTTGGATCACGCACAATATTTATCCATTTTAAAACCACAGAGAAATATGATGATGGATCATTAAATCTCCATTAATTCAACCGCATTCACTTTGGCCCACTTTTTAAACCTGTATTAGCATGATTAGCATGAGGTGATGTTCTCTTTAAAACCACAATCAAATGAACCATTTAACTTGAGTTATGAAAGAACCAGGTGTTAAATAAACACTGTTTATTACCAATGTCAAATGTTCAAGGTTATTTTTTTTGTCTTCCTTTATATAGATCCTGTTCGATAGGTTAAGGAAATTCACCGAAAAAATTCATAAAATTAATCCCATCACAAATTTTGCTTTCTCTTTCGTCTCAATTTCACTGAGACTACAAATATTTGCGAAAAACATCCAGTTACGGAATCAAAAACACTTTAGCTCAATTCATACAGTTTGAATTTCAAACAAACAATATTTGTCGTTGCATCAATAGCGTTTTTTTTCTCTCGAATGATTGCATGCATGATTTAAACAAAAAAAAAAGCCATGAATGCACTTCACAATCTAGTTGAAACTGTTCGTCGAAATGAAATCCGTGGAGATTTCCGCTTACATTTTCAATAATGGAAAAAGTTGTTCACATTTTCATTGGAAAACAATAAAATGTTCGTACACCGTGAAATGCACGCGACTGACAAAATTATTGGATGATTTGGTTAACCGACAACGAACTCTATCGCTGACGATAAATGAATGGTATATCGTATCGTTGAATAACTGAAACAGCACATTTCTGTGACATGATCGGTTTGTTGAACGGCTGAACACCAACTGACTGGTCCTCATGTGTTAAGCCGAACTTATTTGTTCTCAGAACATATAAACACGCCGCTATGAATGAAACCGTCCGAACAATTTTAAAATTACTTGCCCTTGTGTACGCAGGCGCGGGACAAACTCCGAATTCTACCCCTGTGAGGAAGGTTTGTGCATACACAGCATTTCTCCGTTGCTGTTGTACGGTTATTCTCACGATTTGCCTTCTGTGCGAACGGCTTGATGCTCATAGTGTCTGATGTTTCGTTGCTTAAATTAAATTCTGTCGTGTGAACATTAAGTGACACATCGATGAACAAACAAATAAAAGCTGAAGAAAAAAGAGCTGGCATGCGGATCGTTCGGAACGTATTAAAAAGAGGGATACTCGCGCGTGCACACACACAGACAATGCACGGATGTGGGGAAGATGTTACAAGTTACGAGAAAACAAATCATGTTTTCACTTGGTGCACGGAACGTCGTCGAGAATATCAAATTCATATCTTATTTTACTTTGTATCGCATAACGAGACATAAATAAAGTTGCCGTAGTTTCTTATTCCTTTTTTTGTTGTTGTTGTTGTTGTGCCTTTTTCTACTCCCTTCGCTCGGTTCAACTTAATTTCGATAGTCGTTGGCAAAGATGCTTAGATAGAGACAGAAAGAGAGGAAAAGTGAGTTAGTTGATGGCATTACTTCGATGATACAGTCGGGTATGGTTTAGTGTAGATTAATATCGTGAGCATTGCGTACGTGAGTTTTTATACAATCATCGATTTTACATGAAGTAAACGGATGCCGAACCTTCATAATTTGTCAAACCGGATTTATCCGTTAGCGTGCGCGTGCCAAGATCACATCCACACACACACACACACACACACACACAAGATAAAGTAGTTTCGGTTAGTTTTGAGGTCGCCTAAATGCGTCGAATCAATTGTCCTCACGAACGCCGATGCCTTTTCCCTGCCAACGAAAACGTGCCGTTTTAATCAAATTGTAAACAAAACGAAAGAGGGAGGGAGAGGAGGAAAGAGAAAAAAAGTATTAGAAAAGTCACGCCACACCTTTAGCATTGCATTCCGCAAACGTACGCATCGATTCGTGACAAAATTCCAATAGGTTTTTCATCATAATTCGTACCCGTTTAGATGGTAACGGGAAGAGTGAGCGGGCCGGCTACTAGGGTGGAAGAGAGCACAAGAGGAAGGGTAGGAATGGAAGCTAGAAAATCTCCCACTTGTAGGTTGGCTTTGAAACTTTCATTAGTGCTTTTAATACGCTTAAATGACTAATAAGCGCACTTGATTCAATAAGTTCATCGTCACAAAGCGACGTGTATGTTTTGGTGATTAAAACATGAACTCGACCTGCTTTTGAGCACAACACATTTCAAAATACTAATGAATGTTGCACACAAAATCATTTGTGTGTGCTGTGTGCTGTGAGCTATGTGCTTGCTTTGAGAGTTTTTGACGACTGCGGATGAATTGATGTTTATTCAACGGCTTATCAATGTGTTGTTTGGTTTATTTTTTTTCCTTTTCTCGATTAAGTATGAGCACGAGTTTATTTTGGCAGAAAATGGAACTTCTGACCTTCCCACATCCAAACGTTTAATGTGTCTGACGATATGCTTTTATTGTATTCAATTCCGAAATTGAAATTGGCATTGCGGATATTTTTGGTGCAGAATTCAATTTTGGGCTTGCCAAAACACAAAGTATATCCCACCAATCTCGAGTGACTCTGATTAATTGTGCCCGTGAAGCGGAGCATGATTTACCATGCATCGAATTTCAAAATCATTCACAAAGAAAGCACATTTTATAAACATTATCGAAATGAATATTTGCGTATAATTTGTGTGGAATAAATTGTGTCATTTGGGTTTGATAGCATAGGAATTGCACGTTTCGTTGATGATATTTGCATTCGTACGAAATGTGTGTGTGTGTGTGAGAGAGTGATTCGAAAGGAGCAAAATACCGATTGCAATTGCGATTGGATTGGGGTGCTGCATTATGGTGTGACAATGTTCCCATTCATCCGGTGCATTGAGGTATATATGTGCAACTTTTGCATGTAAAATTTGAAAAATGTGAGCGACGTGACTGTGGCATCAACGAAACGAAAGAGAGAAAAAAAACGACGGCGACAAAAACATAGCGTTTCATCACTTCATCAATTCAAATGATATTGATCGACATTGTTGATTTAAGCATCGAATCGTTTTATCTCTCGCTTTTTCGTGAGCTATTCTTTTCTCTAGTTCGCACACTCTTCCATATTCTACTCTTTTTTTCTGCTCTGCAACGGAAGAAAATGTAATTTATGCGAAGCAGAAAAGTGTAGCAACACGATGAAATTGTATGCAAATGCAGCCGGAGGAATCGCAATATTCAGGAAATTTATCACCATATTCGCTCTCGAGTATTCCACTTTAGATAACAAATGAACTGCACTTTGGCCCTCCTACCCACTTTTTCTTCCGATCACATCAAGGACGAACAAAGTTTCGCAGTTCGACAGACGTTGAAAATGTCGTCTTCAATATGCAACGCTTCATTCACACGATGACATCGATCATCAATATATTGGAGGAGCGAAAGAGAGAGAGAGAGAGAGAGAGAGAGAGAGAAAGAAGAAAAAAGGAGGTAAACTGTAGACAAGCCCGAACAAGAAGAAAAAGTCAGCAAACTTGTTATCATCTTAATTAACAGATGATTTTCTTTTGTGTAATTTTATGAGTGCCATCACTTGCATTTTTATGACACTTTATCGATTCAATATAGGCTAACCAAATTTTATTAGCATCACTTTCACTTTTGAACGAGCAAGGCACGGGCGAGACAACGGACCTGTGATAAATCATAAAAGTAAAAGTGCAAAGAATGAATAGAACGAAAAAAGAAATATGAGAAATATAATTCTCATGACAGAATGACTCGGCGTCTGAGTACAACTTACACCTTTCTGAAATGTGCAGAGCATCATTACACGCTTCGTCATTCGACGAAAAGAACATGTTCATTATTTATTCCACCACAGTTCAATAAATGCGATACCATTAAACAGAAAATATCACATCGTGTGTGTCATTTCACCCATTTTTGGCACGTCTCACGACCTACAGATTAGTTAACGAAAGTAAAGAAATAATGGCTGTTTTATGGTTGACACATAAACGCCGACATTTCTATGAAGTTTTCGTCCAAATTGCAACCATTCGAAATTACCGAGATAGAAAAGGGTGAAAGTATGCACTATAGCTTTAAGTTACTAGCTTGACAATTACTACGCTGGAATCGCTCTCCATCGAGCGTATAATGAATCAAGTGGCATTTTAGTTGAAATGGTCTGCCCGTCGAGTTGGGTATTGCTTACATTTATTTTTAATTCGATAATTAATTGAATGGGCAAAAAAGGATAAGACACACTCGAAATTAAGCGAATTGAAAAGACAGATTCGACACAAGTGATTAACGAATTTCGAGAAGCTCTACATTGAAGTGATTTCAAAGTTGAATTGTCGCCTCAGTTCTCCATAATCTTGTTCACAATTGCTATTAATAGATCGATGGCATTCAACGTAATGGCCATCATGAAGACTGATATCATTTTGATTGTGTAAAACGATTGTGGATGGAATCTGTTAGCTTCCTATTTTCTCGGTCTGTTGATTTCAATGTTGAATGTTTTTTTTCCTCCTCATTCAATGTTATTGAAATTTTTGCGCTCCCATTAACCATACACACTTCTGCCGTCAACACGTAAAAAAGAGAGCATACGGTTCATCGATTGTGTGGTTGTATTTTATATTCAGTGGATGCCGTAAAAATCCAATTCTTTTTATCATCAACCAATCGAACAGTACACACATACTATTCAATACCTAATATATACATTCACCACGGCATGGCTTTATTTGTGCGTTCAATTCACAGCCACACATTTCTTCGTGCCATCGGAATTTTCCAAGATATGTATTTATGCGTTGATCATCTGCTCGTTGTGCTCCTCGTGCACCCGAGTGTGTGTGTGTGTGTGTGTGTATGCGGAGGTGATTCCGTTGCTTTTGATTACTGTTGACTTCATCAATACAAAACATCGGGAATACAAATGTTGGTCACATTCATTCCTTACGCTCAGCTCTTTTTATGCCTTTTTTCTCCTATTTTCTGCTCTTTACCATTCAGTGTCATTTTCTATCTTTCAATATCTCGATCTCACAATTCAATGCATTTTTATACGCTTTTGTACCTCTCGTGCGACCAAATTCAATGGTAATACCTTTGGTATTTAGATCAAATAATGAAATCCATGTCATTGGCATTCTTATTTATCATTCTGTCTCGTTTTGTGTCGTACGACGATGCTTAAAAATGGTTTCCCTGATGTGTGTGAACCCATGAATCCGCCGATTGTATTCGTTGATCTCTTGCTTTGAATGTTAATCAGTATCATATGGCTTTAGTAACGTTGACGCCACTTTTGTCGCTGTTGTTGTTATTGTGCGTATATGTCTCAGTTTTACCACCAGACTCCATGGTTCAAAGCTTTAATGGTGTGGGCACTCACATGATTTCGCATTGTTGCCGATTTACTGAATATGCAATAAAGATAAGGATATGAATGTGCTTCTTCCTTTCGCATCTCGTTCCGTTTTGCTACTGTTAAAACAGAATAAACATTCGACAACAAGAACCAAGTTGACTCAATGCCAAGTGTAGATATAACACGCTTTTTTTAATCGTCTGAGAGAGCGCTTGTGCCAAGTTTTGGTTATTTTCTTCTTTTTTAAACTAATTTTCATTTAATCAGAGATTCAGTCTCTGGAACTTAAATGGAAAGTTTTTTTTCATACAGAGTTTCTGCTGGAGATTGCTTTAAAATTTAGCATTCCATTTTGTTGTATTGCATTAAAACATTGAAAAACGATCGAAAATGCTATATTGGCAAAAATGTGGTGACTTTATTTAACACTTTATGTTCGCTGGTTAAACTGGCGCCAATTACAAAAAGACACTTTGCAAACGTCGAAAATCGTTTGTCGAACACTAAATGCACTCACTGCTAGCGAAATTCCAATACCCACACGATGTATTCAATTTCATTTCAACCTTATCAAAAATGTCAAGTCATCAGGAGCTTGGAAGATCATTTGTCCAAAAAAGGATCAAGTTTTAAAAAATAGCATCGAGAAATACACATGCAATTCATCATGGAGCCATCGCGTCTGGAAAACTGGTTCAAATGATCAATGAATTGTGCTTTGATAAAAGTAATTAAATCCTCATATGATTGACGACACTGCTTATTGTGGATCAATCTATTTTGATAATCCTTCGAGATGACAATTACACTTGACTTCAACTTGACGCATTCATTTAAGAGACGAGTTTTAACATAATTTCGAAAAGTTGAACACTTGAAAATCGGATTTCAAGCCCGATATTTTGAACTCCGTTTCCATTTACTTCATTGAGGCAAAAGCAAATGCACCACCATTGTACGAAAAAAAAGAGAAAAATAAACGGAACGGGAAAAGTTTTCTGTTGAAAATGGCACGTTTTGCCCCTGTATTTTGTACATCGTAAATACTATAATTTGTGTCAAGTGGCTGAAAATTCCAGGATGTGTTCATAACTCGATAAGCTTCATCTTTGAAATAGATGATGTGCAAAAAGCTCATGGTGCAGCAGCAGCAGCATGAACTGTGCGTGTTGCATTCGAAGCCACTTTGTTTCTGCTGCAAAAGAGTGTGTGTATGATAGGGACTTACAGAAAGAGTTAGAGAGAGAGATAGAGAGCTCGCGTTCATAACAGCGTTGTACGTGCATGATTTGAGTGGCAAACATATTTCCCGGCTTACATCGTGAGTTCGCGCAATTGATGAGCTAGTAAATGGTTATTCTGTAACATTCAGAGCTAGTTTTGAATTTGTATTATGCACACACGACCGAAAGTCAATCGAGATGAAAATATAAGAAGAAACCGTCTCACTTCAAGTTACATAAATCAGTTTATCGCCAAAAATTACATGCATGTCATACATGAATTTTGGAAAAGTGGTCGGGATTTCTTTTAATACACAGTATTGCAGTTCGTTCGGTGTTGATAGTGCTTGCTGTTGTACCGCAGCAGCACGCGATCGAATGAAAAGTTTTCGTGCAGAGATTGAGAGAGACAGTGCATAAAATTAGTTGTCACTTGTCTGTTCTATGGTGAAAATTATTCGTCAATCTAAGTCAAATATTCTATATCGACTAAAATTGGTGCAAATTCACTTAGCAAAGCGCCGCCTCCGCCGCCACCATCACACATGCCGGATTCACTCGAATGTATTTTAAAATGGAAATGAACACGGGTTTCATGGCTGAAACGGGGTTTTACCGTGTTCGTGCATCCTCAGTGCGGATTTCCTGCGAGAAAATAGCGACTAAATTCATGAAATATGGAAAAATGAAGGAAAGCAGGACACAAAAAAATCACATGAATAAGAAATTCGAACATTTTCAACGCCATAATTTACAAGTTTGATGATATAGAGCGAGGGTGCATTGAAACGGGAAGAAATGAAAAGCACACATGTAAATTGCTTTCCCGAATAATGTTTCAATAATACGTGATAAGCGCACGACGTAACTAAAAGGGACCTCAAACAGTCGGCTACACTGAGATTACGTATTCAAAGGTTTGTTGACATTTACATTCGTTTTTGCCGAGTGGCAGGAAGAAGGTAGCACATCACGCGAATCCACTTGCATCGGATGTGCACTTGATAACGGATAGTTGTTGCTGTATATTTTTTCTTCTCTATCAAGCTGCATGCGACTGAAACAAAACTAGAATATTCCATTCGGAATTGGTTTAAACATGTTCTCGCAGTTGAATATATTCACTGTGCGCCCCAAATGAAAACGCCAGGCGATGCTCCGACGAATCGATGATGATTATTTCACGGAAAATTACGAAATGTTTTTGCAAACAAGGAAAGTCGTTGTTTTGCTGTCGTTTGGAAGCATTAATGGCATCGTTTGCAAAAATTACCATCAACATCTAGAACAAATGCTAACGCGTTTAATCCGTTAATAGACTGGAATTGGGACGTTACACATTGAGGATGTCCGTGTCATTTTGTGTATGCCATAAAACTTTCTTTTTCTTCTGCTCTCGAGCAAAATGCTGACGACAAAGTAACCCAAAATAGATATTCGATTCGGTGCTTGAATGCTGTCGCTTGGAGCACATTTGGAAGAATGATTATCCGAATGAGGGAAAGAACATTCATGACGACAAAAAAACAATCTCAAGCATGCACTTGAAATATCGAAGTCAAGCTCGAGCTATTTTCTATTCAAAATGTTATGTTTCCATCAACAACGGGAATAATTTTAAAATTCGATTTGCTTCCAAATTGGGTTTTACATGTCCATTTTTAGCACGTATACTTCACGGCGATGAAGCTACAACAACAATAACACGTATTTCTAATGTAAACATAAGACGAGCTCTACTGACACGACGCTTGTGGTGATAGTTGAAGATTTCAATCACATAAGCGTATGCATGGCCGAAAATCAAGTAGCCTTTCGCGCAAACCGTATAAATCCTATGCTAGCGTGTCTGTAGTGTGTGTATACATATATTGACCGCTCAACGTGTTTTGTGTGCATGACCACTAGAGGCAGGTCGAAAAATATCGTCAGTAGGGATTTCATAGCCGCGTTATACTTCAAGTCAATTTGCTGTATGTTTTCGAATGAAATTTAAATGAATGGAAAAAGAGCGAGAATTCACATTCCCGTATGCTACACCTTTTGACCTAACGCCAAAATATTCCCTCAACCGAATGCACAGAGATGCGGAGATTTGTTTTGCCAAAATGGGAACAATTGCGAGCTCTACGTTGGAATAATCTGTTATGTGATCGTTTGCACTTGAAGCCACATTGAACACTTGGGAGTAATCATTAGACAAAAGGCAGAAATTTGCATCATTTATAACCTCGCACCCAACAAATCAAGACATTAGTTTCAATGGAAAATGAGTTCAAAGTCACCCACTCTCTCACACACACACATGTGCGCGCCAAAATCACTTTGTGTGCACAACATTGAATAGCGCCTCGTTCCAAAAAAAACACACTTCGATCTGATAGAGCCGACCTGACATCGTCTCCTCCCTAAGCACTCATCGTGTCTCTTCCGCAAATTATGCTACTCATTGGAACGAATTCTTTAAGTATAACGCATGCTAAAGTGTACTTTATCGTACGATGAAGCTGCTTTGCAATAACAACAACAAAAAAAGGTATGAAGTGTGCGGTACGTGTTGTGACAAACAACCCCACATGAGCTCAAAGGCTGCCGGCAAATTGTCATTAATGCGCAAAATGTGTCATCAAAAACTCATTAAAATGATATTAGAACACAGGTGATATGGGGGAACACACATGAAAACATACACATACACCCATTCACCAACACCCACAGCCACAGCCACACTCGAATCGATTTGAACAAACCGAGTGATGAAAGAGTTTGGCTCGGCTTAGATGAGAGTGAATTAGTTGCATGACAAGCAAGAACAAAAGCATAATGAGCCGATCTTTTGAACTATTTCACCACCTATCACACACTCACATGAATATTTCAATGCATCACTTGGACTTTCATGCTATTTGCGTTGCCATTTGCAAAAAATAGTTTATTTTTATCTGGATTATTATTGTTCGTTTTGAATTCAGATTTTTTTCCCTAAGGAAAGAAATGGCAATTGTTTAATTTTAGCTACTCTGATTTTTCACAGGCAAAAATAGATGAATCAATATAGCTTTTCTTTCGCCACAATCTCCTTAAGAGGATTCCATTTTTACAAGCGTTTCGCATTAAAAGTTAAATGCCAATCGTGTCATGCGGTGCTCAAACGTTCAGTCCGTTTTCAAAGTGAGTGTTTGAGACCAACAAACAAAAAATAAGATCCGAATTCATTAGTGTTCTGAAATCAGAGAATTCTCCGAATCGAAATAAATTAAATAAAGCTCCTGTGTCCACAAGAGGTTTCAATTTCAATTGAATAAACGGATTCAATGAAACGAACTTTTTCATTTTGAACTAGACGCTTCGAGGAAAAAAACAGCAGCAACAACAAAATGACATCCACACTATGTGTACAATTGCATTTCTGCGAATTGTTCTTCTTGTCAAGTTCAGCATCGAAATGTGATATAGTTGGAACAAAAGCGCTTAAAACTTTTCCACACTTTTCACATTGCACAAAGTTTGGCGACAAGTTTTCAATCTTGTTTATCTCGTTGTTACGCTCTTGGACAAATACGGCCGATTTAAGAAAACAGTTTTCTCTCTCCGGACGCTCCCCGATCTCAGTGTTTTTCTTATCTTTCTTCAGCGAATTGGTTTGAGCATGAAAATGTCACCGCGTGGGTGTGTTCGCTCTACAACGAGACACAATGTTAAAGACGTGGAAATGCATATCTCCATCGTGAATTGTTTTAAATGTTGTGTGTTTATTTTGTTTACGAGACAATTTCAAGGTTTATTGGCTTTTTTAGTTTGTGTCGATATTTTTCGCCGATGGCTGGCCAAACTTGAAATTTCAAACACAAAAAAGAAGGAGAAAAAACAATGCGACGCGAAGTTTTTTTTTCTTTGTGTTTTTCTTGTGTATTTGTCTGGCTGGTGGTTGGTATAATTGAATAAAAAAACCCATAAATTTATTATGGATGCCGAACGTAACTTAGTAGACAAGTAGATAAATGCGACTGAACAGTGGATTTCTGTTTGGTTTCGTTCAATCGGTGCGACGTGAGTTTGCGGGATGGCTGAATATGCGACATGATGGACGCCTTCATGCAATAATATGCAAAATGAAGGCTTTCAAATGATGCACGAAATTCCCATTACGCCGAAAACACTTCCTGACAGCCGGCGCGCACACTTGCAATTTCACGAAAGACTCTGCGAACAACTTCGCAAACCACGAAAAATTCGATTTATCGCATTCAAATTTCCATCGCAAACCATCACAAGACTTAAATTTGCCATCCATTGTATGCCGTTTTACCAAAACCAATAGCAAACGACAACACGTATGCGAAGAAAAAATGAAATAAAAATTCTTTTGTCCAACTGCAATGATGGTTGGCTGGCTCTATTCAGCTGGAATCCAATTTTGAGATATAACACGGAGGAAGCGAAGAAAGATATGTGCAGGAGGGAGAGAGAGAGAGAGAGAGAATAAGAAAACATATTTTTTTTTGAAAAACGGCGCTTGAATTCCAATATCAAATATGATGCAAAACACATCCGATTTCGCCATTTCGGTAATATGTGTGCGGGATTTGACAGAAAATAACGATGTTTACGTAACTAGAATATTTAATGGTTCGGCTATTTATGGCAGCAGAAAGTCAGTCGACAATGCCATCAAGCAGCAGCAGCAGCAGCAGCAATGGCATTAAGAACAGATTGTGTGATATGCTGTGTTCAATGCTCAGTTCAATGAGCCTGAAACAGTATAATTTGCTATATTTGCTATTCGTAAGATAACATTCGCAAAGAGCAACTGTCATAATTCAGCATTTTGAACCGTATTTCGGTGGCATTTCTGCATCACAATTTCCAAACTCGAATCCGAATAAACAATTTAATTGAATTAATAAGTTATTGTTTATGATGAAACTCGGCGATGGGCTTTTTGATCATACATTGTATATTTGTGTTGCTTACATTTGCAAAGTTTTGCGCGAAATGTTGGTGCACTCAGGCCGAAAGTACCGATATGAAGTGTGAGTATTTCAAGTGGCTCTCGCATGCCTCGAAAATAAACACAAATGACCGAAAATTGTTCTGGCATTCACTTAAATTCATTAAGTGAAGTTGCCAAAGTAAATGAACTTTGTTTTGGCTTTTTCCATTTGGGGCGGTTGATAAGACAAGGTCATCACTGCAACCGCAACCAAGTGAAAAAAGGTTTATTTTGGTGCTCGAGGCGACTGCTGTACGGCGGTATAAGAAAAAAAAGACCATCCGAGAGAAAAAATCTCCAATTTTCGTGGTGAACCGTGCTATGAGTAAGTGATTATAATGACCGTAAATAAAAAAAATCCACACCGATAAACCGTCGTCGTTGAATCCAATGAATCGCTGAATACGGTACTCCAAATGATCCAAGCAAATAAATTCTCCAAAATCCTATTCCGCTGTTGTTTCGCTGTGTTATTTGTTATGCTCAATGTTACTTTTTTTTATTCATCTGCTCGAACCGAAAGTCGCATGCAATGAATGTGAATTTTTTCAATGATTCAAACAAATGAAATCGGGCGAAAGGAATCTCAAAAAGCATCGTTTGGTCTTTGTCTTACTGAAAACTTAGCTCAGCTAACATTATCATTCATCTTCATAATGCGCTCGATGTGTTGTGTACTCTCCCTCTCTCTCCCCCAGTAAAACCATAATATATAATACACATCCGCACAAGTTATGGATTCAGTTCGCCTCGGATGTACCGAAGCATTTCTTCTCCACTGTGCTCTACTGTCATTTATTTCTTGTAGTATATTTCTATTTACGATGCCACTCAGCATTTGCATGGTCGATAAACGTTTTTTATATGCATAACTACAATCGGTTTTATTTTTATTCCATTCCATTCCATTCCATTCTACCCTCTCTTGTTGTCGTCCTCGCTCTCTTTTCTCTTCTTATTCGCCATCATTCTTTCGCTTTGCGTTCACGCTTGTCCTGTTGAGTGGATCGTAGTTGTTAGCATGCTTTGATCATGTACCCTGTCCTAATGTGAATGAAATGAAGAAAACTTATGTAAGTGAAGTGACGCCAGCTCGTGTGCTTTCTGTTTGAAGAAAGCGACAGAAGAAACGAAGAAGAAGGGAGAAAAAAAGTCATGCTTGAAATAAATTATTAAAACATTTGCGTTAATATGCGTGTTCGTATATGCGTGCATCGAATATGACCTATGCCAACGCTAAATAATTGTGTAAAATGACACGATCTGGAAAATTGGTACGGTCGGTTGGATTTGAAAATAGAGCAAAACGAGTGGCAGTAATAGAGCCAAAGTGGAAGAAGAAACAGAAGAACGAAGAGAGGAAAAAATACAATTGGAGCTGCATTGGAATTACAAAGCGCTTGGATTTAAACATTTATTCGTGATTTGTCCCATGAACCTTTGCCTTATTGTTCGAATTCAGCAGAATTCAGTTTGCAGATGAAAAACGATTCCAACCATTTATCTCTGCTGGACGGAGTTTTTTTTATCATACGAAAAGATTTAATGAGATTTATGATTGTCTTGCTTGGTTGCCTGCTTTTTTCCCTTCTCTCGTTTATTTTCAATTTGTCTGTTGTATGGTGCGTCAAGTTAATGAGAGCTCATTTCATTAAAAACGCAAATATTTTGCGGTGTAGTTGAAGGAAGAGAGCGAGAGAGACAACAAGGCAGAGAGAGGGAGAGAGAGAGAGAGAGCGAAACAATCTGTGCAATGCCGTTTAACTGAAGTGAATTAAAAGCGCCGGACAATTATGAGTCGTGTTTCATCTGAAGCGTATGAATAATTAGAGGATGTTCCTTTTTGTTTGATTTTGAATTTGTATTTTGCTCGAAAGTTTTTTCACAAGCAAAGTGCAAAAAAAACCGGCCAAAGGCTACCCCGCATAATATTTTCGACCAAAACAAGTGGTAATCATTGATCAATCATTTTGGAATGTAGACATTTACATTGTCTGTATCTTGTTTGGCCGTTAATCCCAGCTAATTCGCCAGTAATTTCAAATAATACGATAAAACAAATTGACCCAGACTTTTAATGCGGCTTGATAAATTTAATGGATGAAAACGGCTGGTTTGTCTGAATAGCACAATGTTTTGGATCATCGTTCAATGAATCATCTCCGCTGTGAAAGTCATCGACCATGTTGTGGTCAGTTTTCGTGCTGTGTCAGGTTTTTGAATATCCAGCTCTATGGTTCGGCAATAGATTAAGTCAAACTTATTGTGGATCGACATTACTTTCGTATCGAATCAATCTTTAAATGAGCCTTTTGCATCTTGCTGGGGCGCTGGTTCGGCGTCGCCAATCCGTTGAAATGTGCATCTTACGCGCCATATTCTTTAATGGAATTTCATTGTGCACACTGTTTGGTCCATGGTCAGAGGAAAATTGCTTTAAACGATTATTTTATCGTACATATAACCATTTGTGGATATTCTCATATTCCGTCTCCAATCGGAATGCGCGTCGAACACAACAAGTAACAACGTCTTACATATTACATAACAATAATGTTAAACAAACGACCAAAATCCAATATCGATTATTATGTTTTAGAAAAGCTTTTATCTCGATTGTGTCTGATCGTTAAATCGCAACGTATGACTAGCGTAGCCTGCCTGTACTATGCAACGGACAACAGCAATGAACTGTTTGCGAATTGCGTTGTGACAATAACACCCGCTTTCTCATGGTGTTGTCGCATCGCCTGCACAGTGGGTCGAACATGAGTTCAACGGCACATCATCATCATCTTTTTTTTTGCGCTGTGATACGTGCCATAAAATACTCATACGCATTTTTTGTTGTGCGTCGGCATTAGTTTAATGTTCATGTGAATTTATTTCTGGTCGGGCATTTTTCAGGGCTCTATTCATGTTATTTAATGATTTTTTTATTGTTTGAATTTATTGTTGTTTTACGTTTGGGATGTTTTTGCATCGTGATAATGTGTCATACGACCCAACGGACAAAGGGAACCGTTGTGTGTTTTTTTATTTCAACGGAAAATGTCTGGTTCGATAAAAATTCCACTTTTCAAATTAATTTTCCTTTTGTGTCGAGAGCTTTTTTTTCGAGATTGTTATCGCCGTTGTTTTTCACTCAAATCGGAAAGTGTTCCATTGTTTCGAATTTTAACGAACGAAAAATACTCGAAATTTGTTTTTTTTACTTTCCATCGTTTTATTCAACGCATAGATTAGTTGAAGAGCGTTTCGAACTAGGTTTCGAATGAACCCATTCGAACATGCCAGGACCAACAAGTTCAGAAGTTTTAACAAGTGTGTGTGTGTGTATGTGTGTTTGTGTGTGTGCGTGTGCATGTTCAAATGAACGGTGGTGTGCAAATGATTGGTCTCGCTCTCGGCTAGAACGAATATATAATCGGCAATAAAAAAAGACGGCGCCAAACATATAAATATGACAAAACAAGCCGAAAAAAACTGCCAAAGTGTGGAGAAAAAAAATTGAATGGTTCATTTGGCAGCGTTTCATTGAAGTGAATGCACAACACCGCAGCCAAAGCGACAAAGTGAGACAGCCACGCTTGTCGATACACGAGACCAGTAAATCCAACACATGTCGAACAATAAACAAAAATCCGAAAGCCATACTGGTGAATGGAAGTAAACAACATACAAATGTTTGGTACAATCGCTGAATTCTATATTACAATGGGGTATATATGGTGATTTGTATGTCAAAATAACATGCTTGATTACGGTGTGACATTTATCCATTCTAACTTCACAAATAAACATGCCAAAAATTTTTTTTTTCGCCATACTTCTCGATTTCCACTGTTTTATTTATTCGCACACTGCATATCAGATCCTTTATTTTATATGCTTATCTCGATGTTTCTAGTGTTTTATTTGCAGGCACAACAACCACTTTTTTCATGCATTTTCTCTCTGTTCGATTCTTCTAATTTGTTGGTTTTATATTCATTGGTATGGTTCCAACATTCGATTCCGAATAATTCAATTGCATGGAAGATAACCCAGCTTTTTTCTGTCATGCGATTTATTTGCTCGTTCATTCGTTCGTTCGTTCAAAATATATGCAAACGATTCATAAAACGGCATTTGATTTTGCATCACTTTGCATACGTCAACCATGAATTTATTTCATCCGTGACCTTTTACAGATCAATGCGTTTTTGGCATGTTTTTAATGAGTTTACTCAGATTTTATGCAATCACTGCATCACGACGTCTGCATATATCTTTTTGAACTTTTTTATCTGGATTTTTTCGAAGGGAATCTCGGTACTAGAGAAAAAGAGGTATAATATACCTATATAATATATATTTTTGAGCAAAAATAGTTTAAATATATTTATGAGAGAAACCTGGATATTTTATTATCACAATAAAATTGGTTAGTGGCTCTTCGTCGTGCATCGATTAATTTTGTTATGACATAATTGAATTCAAATCATTTCCTGCAGAATTCCATCGAAAGATATCGGAATACGTAACAAATAAAAACGTTATATCTGTCGCAAATTGAAGTACTTTTATCCACGTGTGCTGTAAAATATTTTCGGTTGTACTCAAATTTCATTCCACATTTTAGAATTCATCAGACGCGTCTGTTGATCAGATTCAAAGATCGAATGGAAACAGTGAATCGAGTGGAATTGTATACGCTCACCGATTTCTTGGTGATTTGTGGTGGTTTGCTTGGACTATTCATGGGCATCTCAGCATTAAGTATCATTGAACTCATTTATTTCTGTACTCTTTGTTTGTTCTGGACTATTCGACGCACGAGAGCCGAAAATGCCGTATTACCTTTAGATCAAATTTAGTAAAATCTGTTCGACAACAAAGGGTAAAATGAATCCAATGATGATTTTATTATTTTTTACGGTTTTGACCACTAACATCCACAACAAACAGCCATACATTCGGGTAATATTCGAACATGATTTTTTCGCTAATTTCTTCCAATTTAGGTACAGAATAAGTTACAAAAGTATGCTGTGCAGGATATGCTAAAGCATCATGTGTACGTACAGGGAAAATACACAAATGATTATAGCTATAGTAACCAGAATAAATGATAGTGATAGGAAAATTGTATCTTCTACCTAGAATGTGTTTTCCAGGCTTGTATGACACACTCAAAGCAGATAGTCAAGTGTTGTGATTTCATTCTGATTTTAATAACGTTGATTTTTAATAACACTCGTATGTACCAAAATACATCAAATCGATTTTCGCCAAGAAGTGATTTTCATTTTGGCCAATTGTGATGCTTTTTAATAAATTATTTGCAAAAATGCTCCCGTTTCATTCAAACATTTGAGAAATAAGCTTCGATTTGAAGTGGTATTGAGTAATAAACTCAAGTACATGGCTAAGAAAGCAAGCTCGAAGATTGATAACCCTTTTTAAAATTGGTTCTAAATCTCAACGCCGTCTTGCATTTGAATAAAATTTGGCGTCTCCATATATTATTTACGCACATATGCGGAATGTACGTCAATGGAGATGAGTAAAATTAGATTATGAGCGTCAATGCAACTGAAATTTTTCGTCGAAACAGCACAGTAATGCGTATTCAAAAGCTTGATGAATCTATTCTGACATTTTCCTCAAACTGATTACATGTTCATATTGCAATTGAACTAAATCAAATGTTTCCCACTTATTCGTCTGCAGAATTAAATCCTTGAAGATGTAATGTTGATTTTTAATTAGATAAATAGCGGTATAGTATGTTTATACGCTGTTTTCATAATCTACCAGCAAAAGTTGTATAATTATTAAATTCATGGCTTGTGTTTAAAGGCAATATTAATACCATCACAAAGTTCTCCAGCGAACAACTGATGAAACCTTTTCCACCGAAGCGATAATAAATGGAGTTTCTGCATAGTTGGATGAAAACTAATTTTTTGATGAAAAATTGCACTTTTTCTAAGAATTTCATAGAATGCTAGAGTCAATGAGCGAAAACAAATGAAAATATTGATGGTTTTTGTTCGATTTTCGAATTGAATTCCACAAATGCGCAGTGACCTCTGGTGGCGTGCCTTTACTTGAATTGACATCGCATACGCTCGAACTGTCAAAACAAATCGATTGTCAAAGTATGTTTTGGTACTTGTTTTGTGTTATTCACAGCGGTTAATACAATTGGTCTGTTCGAACGGTAGCTCTCGCACTTGCAACACTCTTCAACCAAACAAAGTGCAGTGAAGGAGAAAGAAAGACATACAAATAAAACAGAAGAATAAGAAAAACCGTCACACATTAGAATTGAATTCAAACGTGCCTAACAGTGTACGGCAACAGTTTTCAAAGCCATTTTCATAAGAGTTCAGTGCGACCGTGTTCAACTTCACAAATAATATCAAACGAATGAAGAAATAGAAGTGAAATACCAAAAGCACGCATAGCACCAACAACAACGAAAAATAATTTGGAATCGAAGAAGAGAGGAAGAACAACAACGGCAAGTGCAAAACTATAGTTTAACACCACCTAAATTTATAAATTTAGTGCGACACCACGAAGACAACACGGTGAAATGGCATGCCTCAACAGATTGAAGTTGGAGATAGAAACGCTAAAGAAAACATTCACAAAAAACCACGAACGGTTTCGAATTGTGCATGCCAGCGTCGATGAGATGACCTGTCGATTTATCGGGAATAATGGCAAAAACTACGACATCCATGCAAACTTAACCGTAATTATTGCGTTCTATTTCTCTCTTCCCCTTTCCATCTCTTTTTTATTATTCTGTTATATATACAACTTTCGTCGATTCTTTCGATACATTTGAAATTGTAGCAATGTGCTCGCCCTTTTAAACGAATTTCATTTCGATGGTGATTCAATTTTGTAATCAAAGTCATCATCGGGAATACTTTTTTTTCTGTTCCATTGTGCCGTTATCGCTACATTTTGCTCTCGCAATTTTTGTTTCACTGTCTTTCTCTCTCTTTCCCTCTCACACTCTCTCCTTCTCTCCTTCTCTCCCTCTCTATATCTTTGTGTTGTGTTTTACTTGGTCTTGTATGTCACATGAACACCAGCCGAGTATGACAGAGAAAGATGGCATCAAAATGAAAACTCATTTGATGCATTCAAGCTGAATGCATGACGTTTGTTATTATATGTGACGACGTTTGTGTTGTTCTATACACCAGATCCTGTTTTTTCGGGATTTTCCTCTTCTTCTTATTGTGAAATTCATTTTCAATTTATTAAACGCAATGTAATTTCGAATATTTTTTAACGTGAAATAACTTAAAACTGATCTAGAAGTAATTTCACGTTAACAAATATCCGAAGTCACATTGCATTTTTGAATAAAATGGAATTTCACAATAAGAAGAAGAGGAAGATCCCGAAAATAAAATTCTCTGCTATACACGCATTTTCGCCATTACGAAAACACTCTCTCATTTTGCTAAATAGTTTCTATTTCGCTTTCAATAGAATTTGACAATATGTTTTGTTTACATTTTGTCTTTTACATTTCTTGTGCCCGGGCAAAAAATTAGTTTATCGCTCAAAAGAATTTTTATGATATTTCAGCAGAGCATTAAATACTTGAGTCTTCAAAAGTCATTGCGTTTGTTGCTTGCTAAGCTGCTGGAAGCTATTTTAAATCAACGAAATACATTCCCTTTGGCATAATAATGATTTTGTCACTTTTTCCTCTCGTTTCGTTTATTTCAAACGGCAGAGAGAAACAAAAAAGGCAAAATAACGTTGTAAGCAGTTTCATTTTCATTCCACTTGGAATAGTGTGGATATTTTCGCTGAGTTTCTTATTTCTATCTCAATGTTTATTCGATGATAGAATAAGTAGTAAATATAGCCGCGATTTGATGTTATGTTTTGTTTTCTCTCGGTTTATTCAAACAGGAGACATATCCATCGTCGCCACCGGTATGGTTTGCCGAAAGTGAAGAGGCCAACATTACGGATGCCGTTCATAAACTAAGCACAACAGAAGGTCAAAATAATCACGTTTTGAATCAAGTAAGTTGGGACCAGTCAGCTGCTATTAGCTGTGTATTCGTATATAAATATCAATTGCGATTTCTCAGACAAAAAATTGATTCAATTTATTTTTGGTCTGTTTATCCATGTGTAACCAAGGTGAATATTTTGTTACGTGAATTGTGCGATTTGCATAAAGTTCCGCCGCCAAGTGAATTGGACACCTTACTGTTACCTCCAAATGTCGAATCACTCAATGCAACACTTCATCAGCAAAGCGAACCAGCCGCTGTTGAAGAAAATGATGCTGAAGACGATGATTCCCTTGAATCGGAGCCAGAAAGTGAAGTGGACGAAGATTTCTTAATGGAATTGGATGATGTACGCAATGCGAAGAAGGTTTGTTGCTTCAAATCATAAGAATTGTTGTGCATTTTCTCACAGAAAACCAAAAAGATAATAAATAATGATTGTTTTGCTTGTACTAGAAGGACGAAATAGACACAAAATACTCCGAAACTTTGGAAAGACTTGAACAAAGTCGACGTCAGAACTATTTGAAGGTACGAAAAATCTGTTTGAACAATTTGCTTTCCATCATTTTGCCAAAATGTGAATTTTTATGTTTGTGGTATTTTAGGGATCTGTGTCTTCGTCATCATTGCAAGCAACGGATCGACTTATGAAAGAATTGCGTGATATTTACCGCTCGGAATCGTTCAAAAGTAACATGTATTCCGTTGACCTGGTCAACGATTCGATTTATGAATGGAATGTTAAATTACGTCACCTTGATCCAGACAGCCCACTGTACAAAGACTTACAACAATTCCATGAAACCACCGGCCAAGACTGCATCATTTTGAATTTCAAGTTCAAGGAAACGTACCCATTCGAGGCACCGTTCGTTCGGGTTGTTTCGCCAGTAATTGAGCGTGGTCATGTAACGATCGGCGGCGCCATTTGCATGGAACTGTTATCTGTTGGCTGGAGTTCAGTTTACACAGTTGAAGCGATTATCATGCAAGTTTCAGCGACTTTGGTAGCCGGAGAAGGCCGTATTCCCCCACAGAGCAAGGTATAAATGAAACAAGGATTTCAATTATTTTTACTCATTTCTTCTGATTTCCACAGAACAAGGCATTAGGTGAATACACTCTAGAATCGGCCAAACAGGCATTCGCAAGAGCAGAACGAACACATGGTAAATTAATTTAATTTCGATAGTCGAAACATTTCAACTTCTATCTACTTATTCTTTTAGGCTGGAAAAACACTACTACTACTACTTATTCTCTAGGCGGACGTTAGTCAATAACAAATCTAACACTTAAACATCGATTATGAATTTTACAGCGTATTTCATTTAAAAAAGAGGTGACGTCTCCATCTGCCAAAAACTTCAATGGAGATGAGTAAAATTAGCTGACAAACTGCTGTATAACTGAAATGTTCTACCCATCTGACACAATAAAGCATTGGAATACACATTGTATTGAGTTTGTTTTATATTTTAATTGTATGCTTTTTTTCCAATTAAATTGAATGTTTCAAAATAGGTTTGGCTCCCCATTATTTGAACCTTGTTCCTTGCGAATGTGATGTTAATTTTTTAATGATGATATAGTATGAGAACGCTATTTTAATTATCTACGAGCAAAAGTTGTATAATTAAATGAATGGCTTGTGTCCAAAGGCAATATTAATACCACCACAAAGTTCTCCATCGAACAACTGATGAAGCCTATTCCGCTGAAAATTTTCTCACACTGAACGGAATTCAATGATCGTCAGAACTGCTCGCTGTTGCTGTTGCGGCAAAAGATATCAATTTGAGAAGTAAGTTAATCGAGCACAATCTTGGAATTTGGTCAAAGATTGTGTTGTTAAGTAAGACAGCACAGAATAAGTACTAAGAAGCGGCAAGGAGAAAATCATGATAATGTCAGGTCCTATGTGCGACTTTGCCTTGTGGTTGACATATAAGCACATCCAAAAATCAGTTCGAATAAAAAGACGACACTCATAACCCTCTACTGCGCCATTTTTTTACAGAGCTGGGAATTCTATTCTAGGCTAATTTTGAGCCAAAAATGACAAAAAAAATAATGAAAAGCTCGATACAGTTTTCCTTTAGCCGGAAAACTCGGAAAATTACACCCCGCCAAAGGGCGGTCTTGCGTGTATTTACGCCTTCCTTCAGCCCGCCAAAAGGCGGTCTTGCGCGCTAACTACGGTTCTCACTAAAGGGGATATTTTTGTATTTTTCCCGTTTTCAATGTAATTTCAACTTCTAGACAACATAACAATAAAACTTCACGTTGAAATACAATAAAACTTTGCCAGATCATAGCTCTGAGTATCGTATCTCCGCTGGTATATAACATATAGGCCAACATTTCTTGTGAGGGGTACTTCTAGTGTATATATTTGAATTAAGAATGAAAAGAAATGGGCAGAATTCACAGTTCAGAACCTATTCTCTAGCAACCCTATGCTTAATTGTATTGAAATTCTCCCTGATTTTAGTCGTAGTTATCCTTCTTTCAGCGGCAATATAGCATGTGGGCCAATTTATCTTGTGAAAGGTACCTCTAGTGTACCTATTTGAAGTCAGAATGAGGAAAGCTGAGAAAGACTCAATTTTCTAGACCTATTTCTGGGCAACCCTACACTGGAATTTAATGAAAATATCCCAGACGATAGTCTTGGATGTACCCTTTCCAACGGTATGTTAGAAGTGGTACTTTTGATCTACATATTTCAATTCGGAATGAAGAAATATTATGAAAACCGCCAAAAGGCGGTCTTGCGAAGTGTGAATTTTTTCTTTCCTGTACTCGCAAGACCGCCTTTTGGCGGGCCCGCTATATTAAGGCCCCAAATTGTAACCTAATATAAAAATGATGCAATAATGATCAAAATCAAATGAATACCTCCTCATTTACCTGCAAAAAAATCAACGACCACTGAAAATAGTTTTTAAAGTATTTAGAGCTTACCCCAAAAAAATGTGAATTCAGAAAATTATTTTTTCTCAAAATTGCACAAAATGTCACTTTTGAGGGCCCAAAACTCGGCCCCGGCTTGACATATATTATAAAATTTATATATCAATTTGAATCTAAAGGCCTATCCAATGCAATGCTACCATATTTTCGACCATCTATAACATGGTACGCAAATTATGGGCCATTTTGTGCACCCCGCCTTTTGGCGGTCTTACGAACTAGAGGGATAATATCCGAAAACTGATGGAATAACCTTAAAATTTGAGATCAAATGAAGCAAATTTGTTGCATAATACTTTGAGCGAATTGAATTTACTTGTAAATTTGAACTTGAAATTCAATTGCTTCGTGGAAAAGCGGTCGAATTGCGGACGAAATTTTATTTCTGCACATATCTCATGAATGCGGTCAAAAATTCGGTTCAACGAATGCATCAAAACAAAGATAAAATGAAATATGAGCGCAAAAAAAACGCGACTTCTAAATTCGCCTCGAAGAATACATACAAAAGATATCCTTTCAAAGTGCTTCGATCGAACCGCGTTCTATGAAAAATCGATTTAATTCCACAACAAACTGCAAACAGCAAACAATCCGAAAAATGTTTTCAAAGCAACGTACCACGTGGAAAAGTCAAATTTTCCCCGCAATAGAACGAAAGACATGGTAGCTCCGAAAACTTCTTGACCTGGATACATAAGATACATGAATGATGAAAATCCATTTTGCTGTTTTGAATGTTTTCTGCTCGATTGCCGCATAATGTGCGACTATTTCGTTGTCTAAGCCGATCCCTTCAAAGAAATACCACGCTGATTAAAAATGTGCATTTTTCGTTGGTAAATTTGCAATTCTCAATCCACAGTTCTTCGAAATAAATTGATTGATGACGCATACTTTCTACGAATATACATTTAATGCTGTTCACGAAATTGGCCACATTTTGTTTATTCATATAGGCTGGAATTACTGATGCGGCCGAAGAACACTACAATACACCAAACAGCGAAGCTTCTAATTTTATTGTTTTTCCGCCGATAATCACATACAAAATGCTTGTAATCGCAAAATAGGTAAGCATCATTGAAATATAGGCATTGGATTAAAGACTTAGGAGCTTGCTCTTCAAACTCGCCGTTTCATTTAAATACGTACACGCAAAACACTTTCCACAATTTTTGACTGCAAATCAAGACTTCCATTCTTTGCTATTGTTAGAACTGTTTCGAACCTCCCTGTTGAATTTTATTCAAATCTGCTGACTAAATGAAGGACTTAAGGCTTTAATCAGCTTATTTATGTAAAAATAATGTAATCGACGCAAGAGGAGAGAAAAAACATTTGAAGCGAGGCATGAAATGAAATTAATGATGCGTAAAAACAATACCAGGAACCAGTGTGCTTTTTAATTTTATCTCTTTTGTGAAAGCGGTCACATTGTTGCTTTCGATACTGTCTCTACTGTACGAGGATTTAATTCTCATGAATTATTCAGAAGAGTTTACCATGCGCCAGCTAATAACCAGGAAAATGCTCTCTCAGTTGATATGATTGGAAAAGTGATTTAAAGGAAAATGTTTCGAGCTACAGCGCCTGTGACCGGTTATGCGGTTATGCGGAACTGAATTTGAATTTCCTTAAATTTGAAGCTAATATGATGACGATCTGTAGCTCAAATTTAGAAAGGTTGAATCACAATCATGCGTGTACATTTCTTACGTACTTCAACGAATGAGAAAATAGAAAGAATTTTTCCATTTGGATATTTAATGGCCAAATCTTCTTTTTTAATTATTCGAAGTGGCAACGATTAACCATATATAATAAGACACGAACATGTGTCCAATCAAGTATTGATCCAAGTATTGGTCCAATCAAGTTGAATTCATTTGAATAATAAGGTTTTTAATAATTAAAGTTACATTGTAACATTAAGATGATAAATATAACTTCAGAAGTCATTTGTCTTAAACAGAAAATGATTTCCATTCAATGGATTGTCAGAAAGTAAACTTTCTCTGCCACCATACAACAGTACACAAACACAAATGAAAAAAAATCACATTTGTCATTAGGTTAAAACGAAAATATTTTATAAAGAGATTTTGGTCCACACCGACTATAATTACCGTTTCACTTGTTGCTTCTATTTGACTTGAGTAGTGGAATGGTTTGATTTGTTTTTTATAGCCAGATTCGAGTGGCACACTTAATTTACCCTACAGCCTACATACATTTGATATGCAGGTGATTGAAGTCATGCGAATAAAAACATTTCTCTGGAACATCACTCACTAAGCTTGCATATAATAGACCGTTGTCATACATGATTTACCACTCATATCACCCAATGTATTTAAAATTTCCACAGTAACTTTCTGTTTATTCATTTTTTTTCTAAGTTTTACATCTCTTATTTCATTCAACTCGTAAAGTCGTTAACCAGTTTAAAGTTTATCTGTAAACGAATTTAGATTTTAAGAAAGAAATACTTTTGGTCGTTTTGTTCGTCTTTTTGTTCAATCGTGAAATTTTTTATTGAATTTCTATCCAACCCCTTCAATCAAGCGGCCATTTTTTTTGGCCAGCAAAACAAAACAAAACAATTAGAATGGTGCAATGTAGAGGTGTTCAAATATGATATTTTTGTTGGTGAATGTGAACCAAAGTTCTGGTACAAATATTGAGAATTGCTTGAAAAAAAAATAAAGCACACAGTAATGCTAACCATGCGATGATGATGTTGCTATCTAATCGAATTGCAATTGTTTGAAATTGCCATCAGTGCCGAAGAGATCGCTTTCAGTTTTTGGCTTTCCTGGTCGCAATTTTTCGTTGACACGTTTCGTTTCTTCTTCCTCTTGGAAGAATTGTGGAAACGATTGCAATTTCTTGTAGGCCTTATCGGTAAGATCCTTCAGTTTTCCGGCTGAACCGCCATATTCTTCGGGCATCATGGATTTTGGCACATGATTATCCAAGAATGAATCCAACGACGAGTGTAAGTGCATCGCGTCCATTAGTTCCTTCTTCATGAAGGGTCGCATCATTGCCAACACTTTATCCATAAATGGTACCGTGTTTATAAAATGTAAGGCTTTCAAGCGAACTGGCAACGCTTCCTGTATGGAGCGGAAATAATTTTTTATTTTGATATTATAATATTGAAATTTGACACCAAAATAAATCATGATTTATTCATTGAATAATACTCAAAAGTCAAGCCAAAGGAAAATTGTGAACACTTGAACTTGATACAAACCTGAATGTAAAACATGAACTTCTTCAGTGCAAAAATGTTGACTCTAGCCAAATGGGAGAGCGTAGACCCAGTCATATCAATGACAATAGCGTCACCTTCAGCAATTCCATCTTGAGCCAGTAATAAGTCCGTTGCCATTGTAAATCTTAAATTTTGAATATTCCATTAAAATTAAATAGAAATTTGCCAATTAAAATGATCCACTTGGAATAATGTAGCATTAAATAAAAATATTGAAAATTGTGACATAAATAAGTTCATGCACAGAAGCCATGTATTTTTGTGGATCTTGAAAATGTTCAAACTCACAATTTATTTGTATCCACATAATTAAATTTCGACGGTTCAAAATCGGTTAATTTACACAAAACGGCGCGATATCCATCCTTTGTCGTACCTGGAAGTGGTGCTAAGGCTCTAAAAATACAGAAAAAAACAACAATTCCGTCATAGTAACTTTTTTCAATCAATCGATTATCGAAAATTACGCCTTACACAACGTTCATTTGTGCGGTGATATCGGCACCATTCACATCGCGCTTCGCAAAAAATTCCGGGCAATGAGTTCGAACGGTGAAGTACGTATCCATGCATGCTTTTGCCCTTTCAACGCTATAATTGCATGCATGTAGAAAGGTTAGAGCTTCCAACTCTGAAAAGTAATCAATAAAATAATAAATCAAGCTAAAAATAGCAGCAAAATAGCACATAAATTCTTTTTTTTCCCTTCAATATCTATCAGATGATTGGTGTTTTAATTGGAAGTTAATTTTAACTTAATTTGAATAGGCTTCCCTGCTATTGACTTGGTAGTAATTTTTTTTACCGCGGTGAATGAATGCTCATCGGTTTGAGCAATTGTTTTTTCTTTCATTTTTTGCTGTTGTTGTAAAAATGGAATAAATTGGCGACGCAACACGGTGATTTCAACGTGAGAACAAGCGTAAATGAGCGTGTCGAGGGAATCGGGTTGAAGTGATTATCAAATAATGGATCACAACCGATGCACGACAATACAATACGTACTGATCAAATAGATTGTTGTTTTTTTCTTCGTTTGAAAATTTTAGACGGTTTGTTTAAATAATTCACACACTGACGCATTTGCATAGCATCCGTTGTACTGGTCTGTTCATGCTTTTGAACAAATAAACTAGTTTCATGACATTGAGCCATCGACTAAGTTTACTATGTAGTAGACGTTCTGAATAAATTAAAATTCGATGTTCGACTCGTTATCTCATTTTGGGAGACTTTTTTTTGAGAGGCGGTAGTTCAGAGATCAGACAGAATTCTGAATCATACAACGTATGAAGTCCCAAAATTTGTACAATTTTAGAATTCGAAACAAGTTTCCAATATAAGCAAAAACTTTGCGTTGGGCTTTCAAACGTGTCTTTTGTGCGGTGAAAACCAATTCTATCCAGCAAATCGGATGTGGTCAATGATTTTAGTGTCTGTGCATTGAGCATATCGAATTGATTTTGTTGTCGTTGTCGCTGTCGTTGTCGTTGCACTCTATTTTGCATTGAAGCTTCAATAAATACAAATACAGTGATGTCAAATCCAATCAGTGGAATCGATCTAAATCAATTCTACTGTATGGGTTTCTATGAAGTTCCTCAAGCGGTTTCAAATTGGTGAACGATTTTTGAAAGTGTCCAATTTCCCAAATGATCAATACACATTCTAATATTTTATCAATTATACCCGTGACGTTGGGTAGATGTTGTTGCTTCTCGGTCCAATCTTGCAGCTTCAACACTTCATTGCGATCGAGTTGTGGAAATTTTTTATACTGTTCATCACAAGAAGCAAGTTGCAGACTCATCGTAACAATTCGTTTTTTTCTCTCGCTAAAAATACACTACGAACGGGATAATTAAAACTTTGCAAACACTTGTCAATTGGATTTGAATTCAATCACTGTTTGGTTTTTTATTCTCTTCGAACGAGTTAATTCGCGGTCGCTTAGAAAAAACCGTCTGAACAGCTCAACAGTCACTTGTTGAATGAACGATTATTGTTACTTGTTGCGGTAATGATCGATGTTATTTCGCGTGTATTCCATTGTTTCGCATATGAAGAAGAGAAAAAAAAACAACACTGTGAGCTAGTGAATGGGGAATACAGACGAGCGATTTCAAGTGAAAAGCGAACATGCTACAAAGAAGTAGAAAAAAACCTATACGTAGCATATGGATCAGTCAAATTGTGATGCGGTAGTGCTGGGTATTTGCCACTTTGTTGAGTTTCCATATCAAAACGATTGGTCGTTGCACATGACCAGAGACGCGTACCGTATTTAATTGGCGAGAAAGAGAAAACGGCGCGTCACCATAAAACCCATATAGCACATGCAATTGTAAAACTTCATTGATCGCATGTCAACGGTATGTGAAATGTTTTTTCAAAAAAAAACTGCATGAGGAATAGAAATTTGGATTTCCGTTACTGTTGAATGCGGAAAAGCCTTTTATCGCCCTATTACTCACTGTGTTTATAGACGAAAATTCGTGATTTTAACGGTTCGTGCACGCGTTCGAACAAATAAAATTGCACAAAATTTAGCGCAACTACCCAACGTTGCGAAACATTTTACTGTGAAGAAGAAAGAAGAAGAAAAATGTCGAACATTTCTCTCTCGTACACGCACATTCACAAAAACTTGGATTCATCGTCAAAATGATTGAAATGGATTTCTTCAAATCCAATGGAATCGGTGAGAATTCTCGGCGTTCATTGTATCAATCACTCGCTCACTCGTTCGCTGCTTGCAAAAAAAAATGTTCGCCATAGCAAATCGCCAAGCAATCGTTTCCACGATGACGACGCATTAAATGTACTCTCTCTCTCTATGTTTTTTTAATAACATATTCGTTTGTTGTTTTTCCATTTCTTGATTTGCTGTTCAGTATTGAATGTTTATTTCTTCTGTGGTACAAGGTCATTTGTACGTTTCGCAATTTTGTTTCTCTCCATTATTTGCACTAGTGCTAGAGATGTGAACAAGAGAGTGAGATAGGGAGAAACAAAGATTGTAATTACATACCTTTCATTTTGTAGTTGAGAGTTTGTAAAATGACTGTAATAAAGCGGCCGGTGAAACAAAACCATGTCTAAATTTAGTGTTGAACATAGTGATCGTTGTTTTGTGCGCTTATCGCGCAAACAACATTGCCGAAATTCCGATTTCGAATTTGGATTTAATGTTTTCGAGCTACGATGTTTCACGCTTGACAACAATTCATGTCAAGTCGACATTGTCGACAAATATTTCCTCAGCGTTAACAACGTTGATTCAACGCAATGATTATATAGTAATCCGCAAATCAATTTTTCAACCAATTCCCCTGAGATGATGGCTTTTTGAGTGAGATGATGGCTTTTTGAGTGAGTGAATGGTTCTATGCTTGAAATCACTGCTATTGAAAAGAAGAAGAATGGTGCTTGCGAATGATTGGTATGAATACCCATTGCTTCTAAGAATAAAAATCTCGCTGGCTTAGCCAGCATTAAATAATACTCGATGAAGGTAAGCAAAAAAAAATTGATACATAAGCCTCAGTATGACAGTTCAGAACAATCACCAAACAACGCTCTATAAACAAACCTGTATTCTAAGCTGTATTTATCCATTTTGCAAACAACGCCGTGTTAAAAAAAGAACCAAAGTAAACGCTGAAAAGTACCAAGTCATGTTGATGAACTTCACTATAGAAAGGCATTTTTTCAAAAGATTCACGCAAGTGTGCCAACAAGTATTATCGAAAAAAAAGTAACACACTTACACACAATTGTAATGCTCAATGATCGCGATAGAGAGAATATTTCTTCGTTTTAGTTTTTCTTTCACATTTTTGTTTTACTCCTTTGAAATGCTGTTTATTACAATTAAATATGTATATATCTGAGTTAATGTATATCAATTAGTAAATTAGTTACAATCAATTGCTAAAAATGTTGATTCCAACCATCATTATCGAAATTCATCGCAATGTTCTTGATCGAGAGAGATTAACACAAAAACCGGATGCGTACTGGTATGTGCGGATGTTGGATCAAAATTTAATTAGTTTTTTACATCGAAAATGTTTCCTTTTAATTTGTTTGTTTCTTGGTTCAAATACTTTTAAATCTGGTTCATAGAATAGAACATTTAGATAGAGTAAAAAGTTAAAAAGTTGTCTTCCCGAATTGTGTATGTTTTTGTTTTTTTTTCGGTTTATGGTTGCTCGTGGAGAATATCCGTAATAAATGCTCAACATTTGAGTAGGTATAGGAAAAATACTGGGATTGTATGGATAGATATGCTAAGACGTAACGTAAAGAAAAGTACGCGAAATTGAAACATGAATTCCGATTCGGAATTTCCGAATACGCAGAAGGGAAACATGAATTTACATGGACAGCATAGAACATGTTTCACTTTTGCATATTTTAGTCTTATGACGGGCTTCACCGTGTCTATCTTTCTATAATCCCAGTATTTTTCTCCCGTTTCATTTGTTCTTAACATTTTGTTCATGTATTTGATTTGACGATTTTCGCTATAGAAAAAAATGGACCATAAAAAGTGATGGGTTTTGTGAAGTGTACACACAACTAATCACATTGCCAATTCAAAGCCAAAGTGGATATTCATCACTTTTAATTGCAAATAATTGACATATATAGATTGTTTCTTATATCGCAATAATGTGGGATCATGAGCAATCCGCAAAAAGGTTTTTTTTAAATAGAATATTTTTGATTTTTTTTTTCTTTCATTTTCTCATTATTTCAACAAACAAACAGATAAAAAATAAAGATAAACTAAAAACAAACCTCGTCTAAAAGAGGAAAACATGGTCAAATCAGTTTCATCGACACTTGCTCCACCATTGACATTTCAAGTTTGATTCAAGAAATGCTGGTCGCGTCGTTTTTTTTCTTCTCACTTCAACACAAACATAAAAGAAAGATGATCGATGGGAAAGACGATCTGTGTATGAGTTTGGCTAAGTGTACGTACATCGTTTAAATATAAGTTTTGTTTTAAATTCAACAGAATTCCATATTAAATCGGTCCCAAACCAAGAGAATAATGTGTATGATCAGAGCAAAAAAACGGTGTTTAATTTTATTAATTAAGTATTAGATATTTATGTTGGTTTTACTTTGTTTTTTTCTTCTTTATATCAACAATTTTTGTTGGATGGCTGATTTACTTTCATTCACATATTGTTCAATAACGTTATTGCAATAACGTAACATTGTTTCTGATTTGTGTTTGTTTTTTTTGTTGCTTTTCTATTTTATCGAATGGTTTAGCCGCTTTTGAATAACAAAATAGCCACTTGACCCAAATAGAAGTAAATGAAGTGACGCGTCTCGTGTGTTACATACGAACCGAAGTTTCTGCCAACTATACAATGCCAAGTCGGGTTGTATTTTTTGTCGAATTCTTTCTTAATGTAGGCTGCAATATCCTATAAAAGAGAAGAAAAAAAAGATTAGTCATGGCACAACGGTATCATGATATATGCAAATCGATGCCCTTAAAAGGGCTGCGGAATGTTCAATATGGCTTGATGACTTGATGACACAATGTTCGATCGAAAATTTTCGTTTGAAATCCGACTGAATGTGGTTGGCTCTAGTGAGTAATTGGTTTGTATGTGCGGTCGAGTCAAAATTGTTTTCGATTGAAACGATACGATGTGAACTGATGACGGTCATGGCAAATTATCTCTCCATCGGATTAGGCGTTATCAATAAACAGACAAATATTTTCTAGTCTTTCACTTATTGAATTTTATCTCTGTCTCTCTATCTGTTCGTGAGATAAATTTAATCGCAGATTTGCTTGAAAATGCAATCGCGATATGAAAATAAGCTAGAGTTATGTCGATGGATTTTCGCATGAAAAACGATAGCACCACTGAAAATCCTGTCACATAATGACCGACTAAATGTGAATTTGGTTGAATGAAATCCATAACATTGTTCTGCGTTCTGTATGGAAACAGTGCTGAATAATGTGGCTAATTCGATCGATATTCTATAATCGATTGCAGTCACCCATCAATGATTCACTTGAAACTTTTCACTGAGACAAAGTAGGCCATTTTCATTGCAAAATAATCAATTGAGATGAAAATATTTACACTCGAGCTACCCATTCGTTCAATGGTCATTGAATTGTTCACTTCATTCAAATGAGACAGAGAAACATACATGACTGACTCGCATATGAACCGTGGTGTCTTTGTTTCTCCGCCAAAAAGCCACGTGGTACCGTACAAATTGCATTAATATTTCCAGAGTAAATATGCAAATCGTTTTTCAATACACTTACCTTTTCGATATTGTACTTCTCGAGGGCTTGTGTTGCACAGTCCACTGCGTCCTGTTGCATCTCTTCGCTCATGTCAGCATTTTTAATGACGGCTTTGCGTTCAGACATCTTGGCGGCTTATGTTTAATTTCCGTTCCTTGCTGCCCACCGATAAAATAGAAACAAAAAGAAACGAAAACGGTTTTATTAAAGAGTGATCAAGAAAGCAGCGATGATGTCAATCAGTGATGCAATTGGAACCTTCAAAAGGTTAATGTTCAGGTGTTAATCGAACAAAAACTATTCGGTTGGGTTTCAACACTGCAACGCACTCAATTAAATCTTCTTTTTTTTGGTCATATAATTGCGCTTAGATTTGGACTTTCGTTTTTTCTCGAAAATAATCGAAAAGAATTAACTGGTTAAACAAACAAAAAAGAAAAACTTTGCGAAAGCACACGTAAAATGACGACAGCTAAATCAAATGTACAAACACACATCTTTAGCCGCTCAAAATTAATTTCCCAAAATCATATCCAATGTGTTGAACTTACCAAATAAAATTCTAAAATTTCCTATTTAATAAGACTTTTGTCTCGAAAACTGTGTGCGTTCTTTTTGTTCTTTAAAAATTTGCGTTAACAATTGATTTCAAAGTGCGGCCGTAACGGAGCAAAAAAAAACAATTTGTTTCTGCTGGCACTGTGTAAATGGTCTGTTTTTTTTTGTATATTCGAGCTGCGTGTTTGTACGGTACTTCGCCTACTAGTTGGCTTTTTCACTGCCATTCACCGAAAATACGGGTTTCCGTGCACTGTGATTGGTCGATTCAGAGGTCTTCTGCCAGTGCGTCGTCTGCCAGTTTACGGATTGGCGCGAAACAAGTGCGTTCAATGCCATCGAATTGAATTGTCTGACATTTCATTTTACGTATGCGCCAATCGAATGATAGCAGGTGCATAACAAAACTGACGAAGGTGATACTGAGTAATTTGCACGATAAATGAATGAAAAATATCGTTGTGCATGAAAAATTGTAATTTTTCTATGAAATTTTTGGAATGACAGACTCAATCGACGAAAACTTTTGGAAATGTTGACAGTTTTTGTTGGATTTTTGAATCAGATTCCACAAATGCGCAGTGACCTCTGGTGGTGTCCTGATTATATTGCCTTAACCTGAATTCACATCGCATACGCTCGAACTGTCAAAACCCATGGATTGTCGAAGTATGGTTTTTTGGTGCTTGTTATGTGTTGCTCACAGCTATTGAGTATTTTTTTTCTCTCTTTCTCGTTGCTTTTGTCAGTCTCGGATACGCATATACAGTGTTAATACAATTGGTCTGTTTGAACGTATCAACGCAGCTCTCGCATTTGCGACACTCTTACAATACACAACAAAAGTGAGGTGAAGGAGGAAGCAAATTAAATAAAAAACATATAGACGAAACCGAAGCAAAAGAAAAAAAAAACACACCGAATCATACACATCAGAATTAAATTCAAAAGGAATAGACCCATAAAGTTACGAGAAGGCAGCGAATAGTTTTCAAAGCCATTTTCGCGCAACATAAGTAACATTTTCGAGTGCGACCGTGTGAAGTTAATTGAAAGTAGAAAAGAAAAAAAAAAGTTTGCATAACAAAGAAATCGCATTGCCAGCATATTGAATAACCATGTTTCGTCCATATTAAAATCGCAGAAAAATCGTACAGAAAAAAATACAGGCAGGATACGTGAAAAGAGGCAAATTTTCATGGAATTCAATTGGTTGGCTCTACATCGAGTTCGGGGTGCCCCAAATACTCACGACATTCAAGTGATACGGAAATAATTTTTCTTTCTCTCACATTCGTCGCTTGATCGGGATTTCAAGGCATTCAATTTAAAACTGTGCTGAGTGTGTATCGCGGATAGCAAAAAAAAGATATGAAATGTGAAAAGTGACGAGAAAAAAAACCTCCGAAGTCGCAATTTTGATAGACAAAAAGAGCAGCAGCAGCAGCAGTAGCAAATACATACGCACTTGTAAAGAAGTGATTAATCGACGACCGAAATTGGATTCGCTTTGTTCTCTTGCTCTCCGTCTGAGCGTGTATGTACATGTGTTTGTGTGTGGAACAACCACCAAATTTCCAAATTCAATATAGAAAAACCTCTCCGTATCCATCATATTGAGAGAGTGTGAAAAGTGTTGTGCATTCATAATATTTTTTCTTCTTTCAAAAATGTAGTGCCATCGTGTGCATAAAAAATTGTTTTTTTTGGGGAACAAACAAAAAAAAAGTTGAATATACACAAGAAAAATATTATACATACGTAGAAAATGAGCGAACAGTGAAGGTGGAACATAAAGTAAATAAGAAAAAGCTACTTTCGTGTACAGTGTATTGAGTGAGTGAGTGCTGTAGATATTACTCACTTTACACGTACACATAGACAAAGCGAGCTGCTGTAGACATCGTCTGAAACATCAACACCAACCACGACGACGACGGCAACAGCAACGACGACGACGGACATTCACATCGTTATACCGAGTGTACATAGCAGAAGCAACGCATATTCGGAGCTCATACTCGTTGCGTTTGTGCATAAGCACCGACTCTCCGAATACACGAAAAAAATTGAAAAAAAAAATCGAGTTCGTTTTACCACCGATTCACATAACCCATTCGAAACGGACCAATTGAATTTTAGAATATACATTGAATGAACTCGAAAAACCGTACTGCAAATCACACTCCGACGCAATTGTTTTTCTCTTTCTTTCTTTCGTGAAATCATAATAACATTAACCACAAATGAATTGCAAAAGAAACGAATGAAATAATAAACGAAGAAATAGAAGAGTGGAATACAAGCAGCGCGCATATATATATAATCGACAAAGCAGCAGCAACAAGAAAAAAAAAGAAGAAAAAATCATTCGGAATCGAAGAAAAACAACGGCAGTGCAAAAACTAAATTTAGTGCGACACTACGAAGACAACACGGCGAAATGGCATGCCTCAACACATTGAAACTGGAGATAAAAACGCTAGAACGAACATTCACAAAAAACCACGAACGTTTTCGAATTTTGCATGCCAGCGTCGACGAGCTAACCTGTCGATTTATTGGGAAAAATGGCAAAAACTACGACATCCATGCAAACATCACTGTAATTATTGCTTTCCATTTCTTTCTTTCTCTCTCTCTCTCTCTCTCTCTCTCTCTCTCTTTATGATTTAGTTATGTACAACTTTCGGGATGGCAGAAAAAAGAAATATGTTTTGTTCGATACACACTTTAAAAGTAAAGCATTGTTTCGATCCTTTTCACCGCATTTCTTCTCGATGGCGATTCAATGTGTAGTTTTTTCTCTCTCTCTCTCTCTCTTTATTTCGAAGTCGAAGTCATCATCGAGAATGCCTCTTTTTGTGTTCCATTGTGTTTTTATTCTTTGCTCCCACAATTTGCGTTTCTCTCCCTCTTTTTCTATCGCACTGTCTCGGTGTGTGTTGTGTTTGATCTTTTTATTTTCGTTCCATTTCGAAGTCGTCTTTGTCCGTGCCTCTCGTGAGCTCTCTGCTCATACATGTGAACCAGCTCCTCTGTTGTCTGTGCATATGTGTGCGCTTTTCGATATTTCTCCAAAAGTGAAAAGATACTGAAGCGTAGATTGCCAAAATTGTCTAGTGCTTGTAACTTGTATACAGATTTTTTTTTGTACGGTCGCAATTACTTGAGCTCACACAAATGATCCGAAAAAGACAGAGACAACGACAGTGCATGAGGAAAAAAAACGTTTGCGTTGAATTGGTTATTTAGTTTGAACGACCGTGTATAGGTTTTATGGCGTTGTAACGCGCGACCTTACAAAGTGAAAACTCATTTTGTGCATTCGAGCTGAATTTTCATACATTTGTTGTTATCATCATATGGGACACGGGTTGTCTGTGTGTTGTTGTTATTTGTTCTATACACAACATTTAGCATTGCCAAAACACTTTCTCGTTGTGTTAAATAGTTCATTTGACGTCATTTTCAATAGCATTTGACAATTTCGTTTTCTTTTTCCTCTTCTTTTTCTATTCTGTCGTCACAACAGTTTTTCTTTTCGTACATTTCTCTATTGTGCTTTAGACAAAAATATAGTTTATGACTCCAGAAGAATTTTTATGACAATTCAACAGAGCAGTAAATGTTTTCGTCTTACATTCGATGTGTTTGCTAACCATTGGATGACAGAGGCTATTCTAAATCAACGAAATATACATTCCCATGAGCATAACAATGATTTTGTCACTTTTGTCCATCTCTCCTGCTCCCTGCTGACTTTGTTTGTTCTAAGTATATTTAGTAAGCAGATGAAAGAAAGTGCCATCTTAACAAAATGACGTTGCAACCAGTTTTATTTTCATTCCATTCAAAATGTGCTGACTCTTTTTACTTAGTTTCTTATCTCGTTCACGATTTTTCTACACGACCATAGAGTGATAGAATGAGTAATAGATTCTCACGAAACAAACAAGATTTGATATGACGAACACAATGATGTTTTCTTTTACTTTCCTCAAAATTCCACATTTCTTCGAAATCAAATTGAATATAAACTCTGCGAATTTTCGACGAAAGGGTTTTCATTTTGGTTCTGTTTATTTATACAGGAGACATATCCATCGACGCCACCGGTATGGTTTGCCGAAAGCGAAGAGACCAGCATTACGAGTGCCGTTCAAAAGCTTAGCACAACAGAAGGTCAAAATAATCACGTTTTGAATCAAGTAAGTTGGAATGAGTCAGCTGCTAAGAAAATATCAATCGCAATTTCCCGAACAAAAAATTGATTCAATTTATTTTCGGTCTGTTTTATCCGTGTGTAACAGGTGAATATTTTGTTACGTGAATTGTGCGATTTGCATAATGTTCCGTCGCCAAGTGAATTGGATACCCTAATGTTACCGCCAAATGCCGATTTTTTCCGAGCAACATTTCATCAGCACAGCGAACAGGCCGCTGTTGAGGACAGTGATGCTGAAGAGATCGAGGATGCGACCCTTGAATCGGAGCCAGAGAGTGAAGTAGACGAAGATTTGTCATTGGAAATGGATGATGGACGCAATGCGAACAAGGTATTTACATTGTGATTCAGGCATAACAATGTCATGGTGCATTATTCCCAAAGAAATACAAACAGAAGGTAAAATATTGATTTGGGTCTTTGCCATTTACAGAAGGACGAAATGGATATGGAACATTTGGCCACGTTAGAAAGACTTCGTCAAAGTCAACGTCAAGACTATTTGAAGGTGTGAGAACAGGAAATATATAAATGAATAATCAATATTTGGATCATAAACAATTTTGGCAAATTGTGTGACCATTGTATTTATGTGCGTGTGCATGTGTATCTTTTCAGGGATCTGTCAGTGGGTCAGTGCAGGCAACGGATCGCCTTATGAAAGAATTACGTGATATCTACCGTTCGGAGTCGTTTAAAAGTAACATGTATTCCATTGAGCTGGTCAACGATTCAATATACGAATGGAATATTCGCTTGCGTTCCGTCGATCCGGACAGTCCGCTCTACAATGATTTAGTACAGTTGAAAGAGAAGGAAGGAAAGGACAGCATCCTATTAAATATTATGTTCAAGGAAACGTACCCATTTGAGCCACCATTCGTTCGTGTCGTTTATCCAATTATTTCAGGTACATTCAATGTCACACACACACACACACCACGAGCGTCTATAACGAGAAATTTCTAATGAAAGGAGTTTCTCGAGAAAGTGAATCGATTGGTTTTTATTTAGAAAGTGTAAAATCTTAATTAATCCGGTTTTGTTGTTGTTGTTGTTTTTTAGGTGGTTATGTTTTACTGGGTGGAGCAATTTGTATGGAATTGCTGACGAAGCAAGGATGGAGTTCAGCCTACACTGTTGAAGCGGTCATAATGCAAATTGCGGCTACTCTAGTCAAAGGAAAAGCACGCATTTTGTTCGGTTCACAGACCAAGGTGATCAAAGACGACATACGTTTTGTTTCCATGGTAACTTTTCCTACGGATGCCTTCATTCAATTCGGTTTGTTTACTTTGCAGGTTCTCTCACAAGGTCAATACAGTTTGGCGAGAGCTCAACAAAGTTTCAAAAGTTTAGTGCAAATACACGAGAAAAATGGTACGTCATTGAAATTTCCACGATTTTAAAAAGAGTTTGCAATGCATTTGATAAGTGGGTGAACTTGGAATTAACTGGAATTTTACTTGTTTTATTTTTAGGTTGGTTCACACCACCGAAAGAAGATGGCTGAATGCGTTCATCATCAAATTCTATTCTCCCGCAAACGTTTAAGTTCGATTGTTCATTTTCCTATCCATTATTTCCGCAAATGTATCCAACGAAATCCTTAAAGCAAACTTACCGAAACATCCAAATCACAATTCGAAGAAAAAAAAATAAAAATAAAAATAGAAATCACATACACTCCTCCAGGTAAAATCCATATACATGGCCAGAATTATTTAAACACTTGAAAAATAGAGCAAACATTCATAGGAAACTAAGACAACAAAAAAACGTATATCCAAATGAACCAGATAAACCAATTCATAATACACACAACAACACAACCACAAACATAGCAATCAGATGTATTGAAAACTGCAACAATATGGCGAACATTCTTGAAAAACACACAACTACTTCATAAGGAAAATCTGTCAACAAAGATGATATGTATATAACTATAAAATGGAACTTAGATGTATTTTAGACGAACCACAGAAAATGCGATTAAAAATTATATTAATTTTTAGAGATGAAAAGAAAATACAAGTAAAATAAAACAACAACACAAATAAAACAAAATGGTGAATAGTGTTACGAGCAGTTTTAAGTTACAACAACAGCAACAACAACAAATTGATATATAAACATATTTTGGACATTGAGATAGAAATTCATAGTTATTTTAATTGCCTTTGTCTGCTGCCAATTCACCATTGCCCAATTTGAAAGATGCATCATAAAATGGGAAAGAAAATAAAATTACGGAAAATGAAAAGTTTGTGTGTTAGCAATCGTATAATTTAGCCATTCATTTGCGATTATCTTCCATATCAATAACAAATGGTCGATTGCTTAAGAGAAAAAATCAAGGAAATTCTAGGATACAATCTCATTTTTTGTGCACATGCAATGCTACAAGCCAGACCAAGTTCAAAGCCATGATTGGTCAACAATATTTCGAACTGATCTTCTTCCGGTAATTTTAATTTTCCCCCTATTGAATAACCATTTTTAGCGGCTTAGTTATTTGTTTTTTATTTAGCACAAAATTGGCATTTTTTTAAAAAGAAAACTTAGTTTAATTCGATAACAAAAAGAAAAGATGTGCATATTATCTCAAACATACTGAATCGTGCAGCAGACAAATTAATCTTTACTATTCGGAATATGATAATACGCAATGGATGATTTTTTTGTTTGGAATAAACTCACATTTATTTTCATGTAAAACGAATAAAGAAAGAAGAACAAGAAAAGCATAGATCTACGGCCCAAGAAAAAAAAATGGCGTCAACCTCCATATACTTATGTAAATTGTTTTCGTTTATTAGCAACAATTTTGACTTTAGTGTTTATATTATTATTATTCTTATATTGCTTAAGAATGTGTTTGTGAGCGCAAATCCAGTTCGGTTTTAAGGACACATACACACACACACACACACAGTTTTCATGGAACATTTTCCTTCATTAACATTGACTATATCGACACCTTATCTATATGTGTCTGTTATAAACAACAAACAACATCCTATACAACAAAAACAAGAAAAATGAGAAACTACAAGTGTAAGGGAAATCATATTTTCACTAGATATTAACACAAAATTCCGAGAAAAAAACAACACGATTTCAATTTCGTCTAGATGAATTTCGATTTCGAATTCTTTTGTTTTTGGAAACAGCACAGATGGGTTAAGAGAGAAAATAAAAAGCAGAAACAAAATCGATGTCGTGTATAGACCACAATTTATGAATCACACACTACACATGCTACGGACGCAAGAAATTTCGTGAATTCATAAAAACGAGCATGAAATAAAAACAAAAGAAAAACCTTTAAGATGAAAACAACAATTTAAACATTGACTGTGAATAAATAAATGATAAATGAAATAAACCAATATTTGAATTATATGAAAAAAAATAATGTCGAATTTGTTATCAATGCGCTTTCGTATTTGCAGATAAATTTTTGTTTGATTTTGTAACAGGCTATCGTTGTTATGTTATTTCAATGGAATCAACGAAATTCGATGTCAATGTACCAGAGTAACTTTCACACATAAAATTGGATCAAGGTTATTGCAGAGGCATACATACCGAATTCCGTATTTTTGTGAATGAACTTCAAAAAAAAAACACTGAACGCATTTCCTTTTTCCCTTGCAATATTGCTCTGGTGGCTGAGTTACCGCATGTACAACCACAATCGGCCCCTAGTTGCCATTAGAAACGAAAAAAACTATTGACTTTAAATCGAGTTACATTCACGATTTCCAGATTGATTGCCGTTTTAGTCTTTCATCAGATACCGTAGCGTGTTCTACGGACTCAAGAGTCAGCTGAGACTCATTGGAATTTTGGATTTTCCCCTTCGGTTTGCCATTGCCAGCAACGAAATTTTGTAGTGAAAATGAGTTATCCTAAATGGCTTCCAAAAGATTTACAAGGATCGTATCATCTGTTCACGGATCTCGACCGAGCTGCCGTCACATTCAAGTGGCTGACGAATCGATATTTGAACGAAATCACATTCGATGAACCGGATGTTAACGTAAGAATTGTACAAATAAAATCGATTTGTTTTTGTGTTTAGGTCTTGGTCGGAAATTGATCATTGGTATGTCTGTGAGCGGGGCCGATTGATTTGTGACATTCACATGTTACACATTTTTCATCCTTGAGCCGTACGGGTTCGAATTTCGATCCGCTGGAATTTTTTTTCGAAGACTTTGCATGTATTCAATAGACATGTAAACAAACTTTCACATTGCCGTAGCAACGTGCGAAAAACAATCAAGGACAAGGATATTTGGGCTTTCGATTTTTGTTTTCGTTTCATTTAATTTCATTAGAATGTTTCGTTTATCCAGGTGGTGAAACATCTCACAAAATTAGCGCTCAGTGCATTCCAGAAAAGTGATGAGTTACAAACGAAAGTCACGAAAGCATATGTTAAACAGCCTGGAGATAAGCGAATCGATCGCAATCCATACAATCAATTGGTGGCGCAGAAGGCGATGATTATTCTGGGCAATTTACAACAAAAACAATGCCAATTGGTGTTTATTATGCGCAAGCAGGTGAGCATGATGGATACAGATAATGGCGTACATATTCAAGATTTAATTTCCATGTAATTTTAGGTGAATGCATTACTTCAAGTTGCATTGAATGCAGATGGCTTTGTTGATGATGCATTGGTCATGGCCGCTGCGCACAATAAGTGCATCGAATTTATGGAGAAATTTAATTTCGGTGGCGCCGCACAAATCTGTAGCATTTCCTATACTACCATTTTTCTGCCACCATCTCGCATTGATGTCAAAGATATTCTGCAGGTGCGTTATTAACAGGAGTATTCGTTTCTCACTGTTACATTACCAAAATTGTACTACTTCCACACTTTCAGGCAGTAACCACGCGTCGCAGTGAGCAATGCTGTTTGCAATTAATCACGAGTCTTCTGGTTACTTGCCAAATTGATGGCGGCAGCGAATCAGATTCCGACACTTCGAGCATTGAAGTGTTGAAAGCACTCACATCGCATATGTCATCTGGCGCATCGCCATTGAATGACGACACTCAACTGTCGGCTGCACAAGATCCGTCAATGGCATTTTTCGATAAAATGGCATCGATCCAACAGTCGGCGGAAGATAATCTGAAAAATGACGGCAATATTGATCATCTGGAGAAAATGGTGTCGACCGAAGAAAATTACTTTGCATTCATTTTGTTGAAAAGCTTGCAATTATGTCCGTCTATTTTTGGTGAATAATCTCCCTCTTTTTCGATTCTTTCTTTAATTTCTTTACAAAATGCAAATTTTTTTCAATTTTTTGAAGAAGAGAATCATGCCTTCTCGAGTGTTTTTAATGGAAAACTTGATTTTTCTTCGAAGAAACTCAACCATCCCAAGAGCAAATTGTGAAAAAGGTGAATAAGGCGACGCAAAGTCTTTGGACGCAAACTGGTGCAACATTGGAGCATGTGGTTTTATGGTGGTGCAACACTCCTCTGGCAAGCCTCAATATTATTTTTGTTATTCATTTTTTTTTGGTTATTTTCTTTCTTTTCTCTTAAAAATTTTTGGTTTCAAATTATTTTCTTTTTTATTTATTTTGATTTTAGGATTCAACAAGCTTTTTATTCTCTTTAGTAATAATGGCCCATAACCAATGTAGAGATATAATGAAGTTTATATTTCTTCAAATTATATTCCAACAGGCTTGCCAACCAGTTGCTGTAGCTCGACATTTACGCGATTGGTTGCTGAATTTGCAATATGACGGTAGGATCCAATTCCTTTGGTCAATTTTTATCAACATTATTTGGTAGAAGAAATATTTTTTTCTCTAGCTGCTCTTGTTCATTCCATGCCAACTGTTCGTTTGTTTTATGTTGTTCTAAATAGTTCTCTAAAATATTAATTTAATATAAAAATTCCAGAAGCACCAGAAACTCTTGTATCAGTACTACGATGTTTGGGTGAAACGTTGACGGTTCATGTGGCATGCTGTTTATGGGATAAACAATTTAGACTTGCACTTGTTGCATCCAGTCTTGCTCCAGATTATAATTTTAAGAGTGAGGAATTCTACACCAAGAAAACACGGGTAAATCGAATTTGACAGTGCGAAATACATATGACGCAGATTCGTTATGTAAAAAGATGAACAAATCATGTCATTTTTTATAGTTAGAGGGAACCACGACCACAGGTCGATTATGGAGCGAACTACTGTACACACTCACCACATTTTGTAACAATTGCGACCAGCATAGCACGATTCCGAATGAACTGCCAATCGTAGAGCAAATTGCGGTATTGCATCGCCTTGGTATGGCCAATGAAAGAAATTTTCAGGATAAAATGCAATTTTTTTCTCCACATAAGTTAAAATGTACATCATTCTCCTTTCAAAGATCATTCCATTCACACAATGCGCCTGTGGGCTGCTGCGAAATCGAAGACACTTTGCATCGATTGGTGTATGGATATGTTTTTCAAAGTGGTGCACAATGATATCAACCAGTGTTTGGAGCAAATCAAATTACTCAGAACACCTGATCTCGTTGCACCGGATTTATTCGAGGTGGAAATTCAAGTGAATGTTGCTCTTCGTGCAAAACTGATCTCTGAAGTCAAAGTGAACATTTGCAAACTGAAGGTAATCCACATTTGTTCATCATTCAAAAGGTGAATGTATTTTAATGTCGTTTATTTCATCGTACAGCTCACTTCCAGCGAGTGCATAGAAGTTTTGGCGGCAGTTTGTAAGATGCTCAGTTTGGCCACTCTTAGCTTGTGCTTTCCGAAATCACAATTCTGGCAAAGTAACCTCCTTCAAGAGGGCGCTAATGATTATGTTAATAAATTTTTAAGTGAGTTGGTCATAGGTTTCTATGAGCTATCATTGAATCCACACTTTTTTCAATCATTCAATGTGGATCCAAAAATATCAATTTCAGCCGATGTGTATTTGCCGGTGGTAAAGGCAACAGATGTCCTAGAGATACTCAATTTAATCCTACGAATCATGTGCGAAGCATGGCTTGATCATATTTACACGCAAAAAATTAAATTCAGGTATGAGTCCATCAACACTTTTTGTGTAACTTTATTCGGACGGAATTCTTATTGCCTTTTTTTAGTCGAGAAGGTGCTTTGAATCTGTTGCGTGATTTCGAAGGTGTTTCCGAATGGATAATAGCATGCAAAGATATTCAACCAGAACATGTCGATATTTTGGCTAAACATGAGGTGCTTCGAACGTGTGAGGGAGTTGGCAAAATTTTGCTGCGTAAACCATTTGAAATCATACCGATGACTGAGCAATTGCCCTACACACCAAGAGTACAGCCACAAAAACCAAGCGGTAATTGTTTTTGCTCTCGTTAAAATGTGTTGTGCTGATCAGGATTTGAAATGAATCTTTTATCTTATTCAGAGCCGGAGGGTGAAACACTACTGCCACCAGAAATGTTTGTACCAAATCAAATTCGATGGCTGGAACTGCGAGCAAGGAATAGAAATCGACTCAATTCAATAATGTGCATTTGTGCCGGTCGACCGTGCATAACTTAGAAATCAGAAGAGAAGAAAAATTTCTGCTGGTGTCAACATTATTCACAATTCAGATACATAACAATCGGTTCGACTAATTCATTTTCCCAATAAAAATAAACGAATCAACGTGCAGAACAATTGATTTTCATTCCAATGTAAACGTCATTTACTCTTCTCATTCAAAAAGTTTATAAAAATTCCAAAAATTACCAATTTTCACCGAATTTAAACTCAAAAAATGCGAATAGCACAACTGACGTGCGGCAAAGTTTCCGATAGGGATCGCACCGACAACAAAACTGTCAATTATAATTTGACACTTGCCGCTTGCTGCATATAAATAAACAGATTTCTGCGGACGCCGCACAATTTTATCGGCGAAAAAAAGTCTTGACAATTTTGAAGAACGTAGTTTGAAGAGAAAAAAAAGTGTTGTGTCGATCAGTTTGAAATGTTCGCTCCGCCTGGAAAGCCTCATTTATTATATTGTTTTTAGTTTTTTTTTATCGTTGCTAGAATTAAGTCGTTTCCATGAATCGGTCAAATTTTCCCGTCAGACTCTCACCAGATGAAATTGAAGCCAATCGCAATAATATATCGGCATATGTTGTTCTACCCATTCCACCGCATGCGGTACCATTACAGTTTGAAACAATAGGTCGGACAACATTTAAGAAATATGTAGTGAAGGCATACGAGAATTTATTCGCACAGGACGCATTTCCGATCCAGGATTACTGGAACATTCCGTTCGTTATAGCGCGAGAGGCAAAGGTGCCGCACCTTGTTCATACGCAAACTCAAATAAAAATTCCAGTTAATCCTAAAGCTACGCCAAAAGCCAAACTTCTAACGCAGAACTTGGTTCCAATTGATACTCGAAATCAGCCAAAACAACAACAACGACAACAACCGCAAACACAACCTCAAAATCCGCCGCAAAGTCAGTCGGCTTCTACGATGAATCAATCCGATGATTTCTCCATTGACGCCGGCTATTATGCACCACCACATCGTAAGTGAAGCATTACTTCATGCTTTGAATGTGAAAATAATTCTTAAAAAATTATCTGCAGATGAAGTAAAACGGTTCAAAATGTCGACGACTGATCTCGACATTGTCATAACAAACAACAACCCGAAGGAATATCACAATTGCTCGAATTTCGATACAACATTCGTACAAAGCGGGGACTTTTGGTAAGTGACCTTATTCAAAGTACATAACCTCTTTTGGCCGTTTCGAATCAAATGAGCCCAACTAATTGGTTTACAACTAAAACATTGTCATTTCACATGCTCTTCGGAATCTTTAACTTATTTTCGTTTCAAATTTTCTTTCCAGGCATATGATTGTGGTAAGTAAAATCGAAATATCGCCGTTCAATGAGTAGCAAGAACTACCAATTGCTTTTTTTTATATCTAGATCCATCATGAGCGTAGGTACTCAAAGGCGCAGCTTCTTGATAAACTTTTTGACGCGGTTTCTGACTCTGAATTCTTTCCCGTTGCTTATACGGTAAATTAAGCATATTTCATACTTACAAAATTTACAATGTCTCGTAACAAATTCAATAACAAATATGGTGTGTATGTCATTTTCAGGAGGCAAAGTTATCGGATTACTTTTTGATTCGTCTCTGTAGAACGGCGATTGAAAAACTCTTTCAAAATAATCTGCGTCTATCGTTTGGAACACAGCTTGTTTATCTCACAATTAAGTTTCAAGTTGCTCAATTCAAACTCGGTCAAATCTATCCATCGAAGAAGTACACAAAGGCAATCAGCGAGTGTATGCAACGAATGATTGTTTGCGAAGGTGTTCCAAATGTTCTTGACTTGGATCGCTTCGCATCGCGGCCAGAATTCAAGCATATCTGCGTCAATTTGACCAACAAAATGTCGTTACAGCTGTTGTTCACCACATTGGACAATGCTCATACAAACAGCAAGATCTTTGATCAAATCCAAGGCATCCGTCTGACAAACAACAACATTCGCACCCTAGAGCCAGCGTCAAAAATGCCAAAAGTCTCGTTGAATTTGCTGGATTTGCGGGATAATAACGTAAGACACGACTACAACTTCAACATCAATCATTTTTTTTAATGGTTTATTCATTTGTTTTCCAGATTCGAACGGTGCATGAATTGGTTCAATTGAAGCGTTTGAAAATTCGTCACTTGTGTTTGGATGGTAATTCGGTAGCTGGAAATATCGGTTTCAAAAGAGATATGACGGAAATGTTGCCTGACTTAGAGAAGCTTGTGAGTAAGCGAAAAATCCATGATTTAAACCATGCAATTTATCGATTTCAATTTCCAGGATGGCCAGGTTATTCGTAATACCAACCAAAGTACAGCCAAGTCGACAAGTATCTTTGCGTCGCTTCATGATCAGCTTATCAGCGCACCAATCGAAGTGACAACCCCGAAGGATGTGTTTAGCGCACAAGATTTGTTGTTTGACGTTCGCAAATTGGATCCGTACAAGTCACCAGTCGTTCAAAGTTGGCATCAAGTCGTCATCCATCACAATGGGAAAGTTTCACAGGCCGATATCCTCGACGCGCTATTCGAAGGAATTGCTCCAAATGAAATGTACCCATGCTATTACAAAACGAACACCACGTTTGACACATTTTATGTGCGTGAATGCTTTGATGCCCTCGAAATGCTGTTCGATAAAAAGTTACGATTGAAAACGGCAGCCGGCGATAATTTAACGATAACTCTGCGAATGAAAGTGAGCGATATCAAAGATAATCATTTGGATCCGACTAAGAAAATCCATACCATTATCAACTCTGGCTATGATATCATGAATCAATGTTTGAATCTCGATCGTTTCGAAGAAAATGATCTATTCACCGATGTTATCTGTCGTATTTCGGTGCCACGCACACTCAGCACCATTCTCACATACGCTGGCCGTAGATACGCGGGTAACGTTGAAAAACTGAATTTGGCGTACAATGGTTTGAAGTCGACACGTGGCATGCACTCCACCATTTGGATGAAAAGTTTGAAGGAGGTGGATTTGAGCAACAATAAAATTGAAGATGTCAAACAAATTGAATCAATTCCAAAGGGGACGATCACCGCTCTTTGGCTCGAAGGAAATCCATTCTGTTTGAATTTCCCCAATGCGAACAGTTACATTGCAGCTATCAAAGAAATCCTACCGAATTTGGAGAAACTGGTGAGTGGCCCTATTCAAAATACATGCCCGCTTTTTTGTTGTTATTTCAATGAAATGACTTCTACTAATTGATTTAGCATAACAACGGTGTAATGTCACGTGCATTTCTGAGTGAAATTCAAAATTATATTTTCCCTGATTGTTTACTTTTTTGATACCATTTTCCATCATAGGACGGTCACGACATTTCAAAATCAACAATCATGACAATCCGGCAAAATTTCATATGCAATTTGGAAGGCTACGATCTTGCTGAACAGTTTGTTCAACACTATTTCACGTGTTTCGATGCACCAAATCGAGTTCGACTTCTACGAGGTAAAAAGAATGTTTTGATCATGTCATTTGATAATCATTATCTTATCGTTTGACAATTAAGACTGAGAATGTTTGTTAATTCACAGGAATATACCACAACAATTCGATTCTAACAATGAGCATCAATTCATTGGGTATGCCCGACAGTTTGGCCAAGCGAATGACACCAATCATTGATAAATGTAGAAACTTCAAGCGTGTTGTTGCATGCAACCCAGGACAAAACCTTTTTCAAGGGCCGGAAAAGATTGCGTCATTGTTTGGCATTTTTGGTCAAACGGAACATGATTTTCCATCATTCACCATCGATTTAATGGGCTATACGGTAAGTAAAGAGAATGAATTTTGGAGATGTCGTTATCTCAAACATTCTGATAAAGCTAATCGGACTGATCAATGTACTTCCGCAGCCAACGAAAGCCATTGTCACGGTGAATGGCCTATTCAAAGAGTTTGGCAACACATTGAATGATGAAGAGGTGATTCTGGGCTTTGCGCGCACTTTCATCATTAGCAAACAAGCAGAAGGATTAGGAATGTTTCATGCAAGTGAAGAGTATCAAATTCTCAACGACATTGTTCTATACTATCGGCCATCGATTGCACAACTGAACAACTCATTCAAGAATGCTCGATCGAACGCTGCTGTTCCAGATGATCCAAGCGATGTGACGGAGGATGAAAAACTCGGCCTTGAAACCATCTTCCACGAGTTGACTGGGCTTAATTCCATGTGGTGCAAAAAGATCCTCACAGCTGCCAATTGGAATTTCCGTGAGAGTCTCGAATCGTTCACTGAACTATTACGTGATCAACAGATCCCACCCGATGCGTTCAGCTAAATATTTACTCTACGGTAGAAATTAGAAGCACTCTTAATTAATGATAAACAAAATAGGAATTAGAGATTAAAATTTTAAGCCAACAATCTTGTTCGAATGCAAACAAATCGAATTTTAAGCAAAATAGGTTAAAACCGACATCTGTACTTCAATTGCGCAACCAATATTTTAAGGAGTAAAAATACCTGTTGATTTATTTCAAAACAAATGAATTGCACATGCGCCACATTTTTTCTCCAGGAACTAACGCATTACTAGCTATACATTGGTTGCACACACAGTAAAAAAGTTGGATTCTAGTGTAGTGAACAGACAATTGTTCCCCAGCTAAAGCTAATCTATAGAGACTAACGAAAAAAAAAGATTGTTTACTACAGAAGAGTGATAGGGTAGTGTGATTGATTATTGATTAGAATCAAGCTATACCCAACCTCATTTCACAAAATGAAAATTAAATAGAAATCTAATTCATTTAAAAATAGACTGATACGATTTTTTTTTTGCATTCTGTTCGACAACAATCCAACCAGATTATCAAGCCAAGTTGTAATTAGCGTAAAATATTCAAACTGAAAAGCGTCGCCACAAATATTCATTATACGCATATATCAAATACGCCGATATGTATGAACATTGAACGCGGATGAAATGAACATGCATACGATGCACACAGTCATAAAATATCCAGCGGATATAATATAATCCACATATTAAATGGAAACGTTGTCAATATTTTCGCGTTTTGCATTTGAACGCATAAAAATTGCCTCGTTCTACTCGCTCTATGCAAATTGCGAGGCAATGAATGCAAAATAATTACTCAAAGCAAATAGTAAATTGCTTCAGCTTTATGCTCTACCACCCTCTGTCCCGCTTATCGATTATAATTTTGCTTTATTTTCGACAAAAAACAGATTTCATCCCACAATGAACGGTGTAAAATCGGGTGAGCGTGTGTGAATGTATCATTGCAACATGACTCGTAGTCACGTAGTACATTCATACAAGCAGCACGGGACATTTACGTAACAAAAGTTTCGACACAATCGATACATAATTTTATTATTGGTGCTGGTGTGTTCTTTTCCATTTGTTTCCCGAATCGTAAGTGCTAAAAGTTTACCTCTGGAGTTTATCCAAAGCCATCAAATGTATGTTGCACGAGAACAAAAAGACGCATGCGACATAAGTGTACCGTAATGTGCTTAAGAGATTTGCTCTATATGGTGGCATCTTGGTGTATATGTTATTGTCGCATAAGGAACATGAAGATGCGATTTCTAACATAATTCTTCGTCACAAATAGACCGTTACGAATGCAGACAATATGTAGTACGTTCGGTGCTTACGATTCGATTGCAATCCAGAAACTTCCTTTTCACAACGACATACAAACACAAACACACACACACACACACACACACACCCATACGTTCAACATTTGTCTTCTTCCAATTGAATAATTTTCAGCGTTCAGCTGGAAGTATGTAAATCGACTGCAGCGTGTTTCATTCCGAATTTTACATGCATTTTGCGAATGTAATGTGTAATTCTGGTGTCATCGGGAAAAATTCGGTAAATTTGAGAGCGCAGTCAATTTAATGGGCTCAAGGATTCACTCTGCCTGTAGCCAAATTTACTTTCCGCCATTTCGAATTCATTGAACATTGACTAATGTCGATGAAAATATGTGAACGCTGCATGTAAATGATTAAGTGGTAAAGTTTTTGGCTTGATAAAAAGTTTAATATGTGCCAGGCAAATAGGCTTACCCTAAAATTTTGAAACGCATGTCGGCACAATGTTTGTATGCATTTTTACTCGAAAATTAATTTTGCACAACATTTCTGCGTTTATCGTGTGTGTTTTTTTTCCTTCGAAAATTCTCTGGTTCGATAGAGTTCAACAACAACAAAAATGCTAATGCGCTAACATCGCCCGAAAATATGGAAAACTTTGTGAAATGTAGTTCAAATTGAATATTTCGATATATTCGCCCTCCAGAACATGTGTTCGGCATTCCGCTTTCGTAAGAGGTAAAACTTTGTCGACAATGAAAAGAACTATGTCGAAACTATTCCCAAACGGTTTTTTTTTGCCTTTTTTCAGGTGTTTGGCCCAGGTAATGTAGCTGTTTTTTTTTTACTGCAGAACAATTTTCAAGTGTTTCAAACTGACGCCGCATACGGTATCAGTATGAAACGAAGGAGAAAATGGTCGATTTTTCAATAAACATGCATACCGTATTCGGTTGGTGGCTATCTCCATCTCAAATTGCAACAATCTGAATTTGATAACAGCTTGAAATCGTTTTATCTTCACGTCGACATTTTTTTTCTGTTGCTGTTGTTGGTTTTATCGCTACGAAATAACTTGATGCAAGTTGTGGCCGGAGTAAAGTTTCAATGCAAACAAAAATGCTTAAGCTGAAAATTATAATTAAATCTGAGGATGAACACAGAGCGAGAGAGTGAGAGCTATAGCAAGAGAATATGGAAAAGAGGGGAGAGGGAAAGAGAAAGCGAACGAGAGAGCGAAAGAAAGAGATAGAGAAACGGAGACCGAAGAGAGCGCAGGAGTCAATTGCATTCGGTTACAAGTTCAGCAGAAGATAAACAAAATGACGACTAGCAAATTGGCTTTGAAACTAACACAACATGGTTAAAGTTTGAAGGATTTTCGTTGGCTACACGGTGCGGCTAAAAATATACTAAGAAAAAATATACCGATTTTGGTTGTTCAGTTTGGATATTTTATTTACTCAATCACGCGATGTAAACAAACGCTTCGAAACGTACTCAAGTCCATTATTGTTTTAAGTGTGTTCCAGTGTTTGTCGGTGCCAAAAGTTGGTCGTTGCATGATAAATAAATGCTGTGTAACCGTGTCAGAAATTTTGACTTGCCTTTGCTCGTTTATTACATTTCGAGCAATGTGTTGTTCGTCGTCTTCGTCGTCGTCGTCACCGTCGTCACCGCTGTTGTTTTTTCTAATTCGTGTTCACTAGATAAACGGTTTTTGGAACTAAACTTGTTGATGACTTTGTTTGCACTCCACTCGCAACTACACTTTCTATACAAAGTTTAAAAATAAAACCATAAAATTTGATGAAACCACAATGGTTTTGCTTGGCATTATCTCGCGCTCTTTCTTTTGTACGTCGTACATTGTGGAGAAATACAGACGTTGCGCTGTTCATACAGGATTCATTTATGGGCGAGAAAAGAAATAAAATAACTTTAATGCGAAAAACTAATTAAATCGCTTCAATTGGTTTGCGCGCGTTCGCTTAGTTCCGCGCTTGTACCCAGCGTGTGCCTGATTTCTTCGGGCAAACTTAAGTCATGGCATTTTTTTAATTCCTTTTGTTTAATTTGCAAACAAAACTTTGGTATTGATCACCTTTGAGTGTATTAATTTTCGTCAAAAAAAGAGATAGATAGATAGAGAGCTGCTGCAAGGATGAAAAACCACACTCAAAATATCTCTTTTGCTTGTAATGCCATAGTTCACCGGAACTGATAGCAGAAGAAAATCCACCGTGAACATGAATGAGAGACATTACATTCCAAACACCGATAAAAAGGTAAGTTTTTCTTTCAGTCAGCCGATTTTCAACTTAGATCGACGCGCTTACTGCCGTTTGTTTTCTTCCACCACAAACAAACTAATTACAAAGTGAAATGAATGTATTGACTCAATACTATTGAGCGAAGGCAGAAGGAATGCGCTTGAATGGCAACAGATAGAAATCTTTACTTTTCCATCCAACTTTTTTACACAGCCAAAGAACTATTTTGCTCCAATGGCAAAAATGATTTTCATCGCATTCGCTGCAACTCATTCAGTAAATCTCTGTTCACTCGATTGGTGCGCTGAAAATCAAACCGGATCAACCACAAAGATTCAACCACAATTCGATCGATGCTTGACGTGGTTTTTATCAAAAAAAAACCTACACAATGTGCCAGCTATTCGACTGGTCGCCCGTAATTTCCTCAAAGACTTTCGGTTTTTTGCTTTGTTTTTGGCGAGCAATGTGTATCAATGTAATTATTCTCTTTGAACATCTTTTCCTTTCTTTCTAAATCCGTTTGGTCAAGCACTTCAAACGCGACTCAATCAATTTGAAAAGAAGAGAAAATTGCTTTGAGTATAACATCCACTGGAATGCTCTCGCCGAATTTCCATTCAACGGACACACTTTATGCCCAAAGCCCGGAATCTATTTGCCTAATACATTGATTTCGTCACTGCAATTCCATTTTCCATTACATTCAATTATTTGATTGTGGCTTTCATTTATTGCAAACATCTTGGCCAGTTTTTTTCTTCTCTCTATCAGTTCATTTCGGCTCGAGAGCAACACAGAGAAAAGGTTTGACACAAAGCCGCTGGGCTTGGTTCACAAAGTATATTTACAGTGGCATTTTTCGATTACAGCCGTTTGAATTGAGTTCGACCGACCGACCGACCGTATTTGCTTACTCTTTCAATCTTTTGCACAAAATCAGCGACGGTCTCATTGGCCATATTGAATTTCATTCGACTACACAGACGCGTGCGACCAGCGGAAAAAAAATCTTCTGTCGTGCGATCCAAACACAATGAGTGTATTACGGTATTTCTGTTTGGGCGCAATTGTATGCGTGAGCATTGTTGGATTTTCGACATCAAGTGAGTTTTGTAAAATGATTGATAATGAAACGTACGACTAAGTGACATTTTAGCAAATGAGAATATAATCTCTGTGGAAGTCAAACGTGCAAAATGAACCGTGGTATGAACGGTAAATGATTTGGTGTTGCAATTTGTTTAGCAACTGGATTACATACAGAGTGTACGATGCAATAATAGAAAGAGACGCGCGAATCAGACAGTTTTTCTATTTTGATTTGTCGTCAAAAAACCGAATATTCTAAATTGATGTGTGGTCTTTCGAAGGAAAATCAGCAAAATGTCAAACAGAATCTTGCCATCATCGGATTTTTCACGCAGAAGCTTGAACGTAAGTAAAAATGATGTGATTTGAATAAATAAAATAAAATGTGCGATCACATCATGAAATTTTTAACTTCAAATATGCGATTAATCCGTAGGAAATTGTCGACATTTGGTCAGAAGCGTATGAGGAGCGTGGAGAAAACATTGCTGCAATTGGTGTCATACAGTTGATGTTGGATCGATTGCGGCTTTCGTTGGTCAATAACAATGCGAACGAAAATAATTTCTTGATCTCCGAGAGCATCGATCTGCGCACATTGAACATGGACAATTTCATATCGGGCCTAACAACATCGCAGGTGAGTTTCATTTGACAAACATAACCACAATTTTGGGATAACATTCGCGAAATGCTTCGATCGACAGGCGAATCAATTCAATCGGGCAGAACAGATAGCCGACGATCAACTATTTGCTGAATTGATTGTGAAATTGCTTGGAAATTCAGAGGAATTTCAATGGATCACACACGTTCAACGGTTCATTTGTGCGTTGCTGAAAAGCCCGAAAGCATCATACTTGGTTGCAAAAACGACAGTGTTTCTCTACATCGAGGCAGTTGCCAAGCAAAATAGTACACATCTGAATGAAGATTTCAGAGATCAAATGCGACAAACAAGCGAATATCTGTCTTTGTTCATTGCCGAAAATGAGCCAACAGATTACATCGTATCAATCATATGCGACACATTCTTCGACAAGATTTCCAGAGATAGTTCGGAGATAGTTCGAAGCGATGCCATAGGCTGCGAACGGTTCATTGTGAAATTCTTGTCGAATACCGATGTTGACATCAAAATCAAAGCCATGATGCACATCATCCGATGTGGCGGAATTCGGGTACATGGCAGACGCATACTGCGTTTCTGTTCAAGAGCAGCAATTTTACGAGAAATAACCACAATTATCACAAGGGTTAACGGCATCAAACTTCGATCAGCGGCCCTCGATTTGGCCTATCACATTGAAATGTAAGTAAATTTTGATAAAATTGCATGCGGATTTCATGAAATCTTCACGGTTGCTTTCATTATTGTCGGAAGACTTCCATGCATTTTCACAAAACCGACATATTTACCTGAAAAAAAAAATCGCCATTGTCATTCAGAGCTGTTCGAGATCGAACTGTGTTCCCTGAATCGGTATATCAGGATTGTGTTCTAAGCGATAACGAGGATCTGCAACGGAAAGTGGCTGATCTATGCCGAGCTATGCTACGTGGTGGTGATACAGGTGTAGCTGATCCAGCCGATGTGGTGATTCGCGCAACGATGTACCATCAACAGTTTCGGGTAGGTTTTCGATTGTATGAATTCGAGAATTCATCAATTCCGATTGGGATACATTTCATTTGACTTTTAATCGTTTTTCAACGTCAGAAAAATTACACGACTTGTCCGATGCGTGTGACAAAAACGTTCTTCGCGGAATTCACCAACTGGGACGCGGTCTTTGAAGCGGTCGAATTGCGTTTGCATGACGTTGACTTCATTGACGAAATCTTTGCTCTGTTGAAACGTGTAATCGACCATATCAAGAAGAATCAGGTTGATGTCGACGATTCCCTACGGTCATTTTCACACAAAGCCATTCGGTTTGCGCAGCAGCTCGATCGACAACATGTGACCGTTTACAGCAACATCGTTTTTTCACTGCTACACGCAGACAGATGGTTGGAGCTCATTGATGATGTAGGTTTGCAGTGCATTTTCTTGCTTCAATCTCAATACGATGCATGAAAAATTGGTTTATTTTCTTTTTGTACAGAGACATCGTGATGTTCTAACGGGTTTCTTATCAGAAATTGCCACAGGTTACTTTCGTGACTCATTTACTCAACAACTGAATGCAATTTACATGGTCAAGGTCGTGCTTCCGATTCGGATTTGGCAGCCACGATTCGAGCAATGCTTGAATGAATTCAATGCATTTCAACATCAGGCCAACATCGATTTTGATACCAACGCCAATGTGATGGAAACATTCATGAAGCTTGGTGTCTTCGCTTGGTGCAAAATGATTCCAAGCAACACGACATTGCTGTGCAACGAAACGAATGGAATAGTCATGGCAGATCCGTTGGATTTGACGAAAAATCGAACATTTTTGGGTATGACTGGTTGTGAAAAATATCTGATTTCTGGTTTATTACATCGAGATTACATTTATTCTAGCTTACAACCTCATAATTTTGACCCAAAGTTTGATCAAAGTTCACGAAGGTGCAGTTGGAGTACGAGAGTCAATTCAAGGCGTTTCTCGCACTCTGATCTCAAAACGTTTTCTCGAAATATTGCAAAAAACGGAAGATGACATCGATTTTCTATGTGTTTCGGTAAATTTGTTTAACGAATTAGCATTTCAGTCAAAAATCTTATAGTCTCATTTCATCAAACAGGTCTTTTGGTGTCTCAGTAAGATGGAGATGAAATTCAAAAGCATTTCACAACAAAAGGTCAACATCCAAATTTTGGCGAAATATTTGCTCAAGAAAATCAGTTTGGTCACGATCGATACGGCGCATGGCGTAAATCACATTCAATTGCAATATATCGTATTCATGTTGGATCAAATCAAGCAGCTGTTATCGGCAAATGTGGCCATCAACATCTGTGATATAGTGGTTGGTCTCAGCAAGGTAAGCAGAAAAAAATGCATTGAAACGGAGAGATTTGAATTCTATTAACACATTCGTTCTCCAGAGATTTCCCGACTCCGATCATGCCTCGAACTTGTTGCATTTCTGCATTGGTATACAGCGCGAAGATATGTTCATCGATTGTGCATTCGGTGTACTCAATGAGCTTCCGAATAAGAAGTTCAAAAAGGTACTTTTCATAAACAATGGCTCAATTTAGTCGAATTCCAAAGCACTCATTCATCCCGTTCTGGTTTTTTCAAAGGATTTCATGAAAATCATCGAAAACATAGTGAATCCACTGCCAAATAAGAGTCGCATTTGGAGCCGAATTCTAAGGACATCGCTGAATAGTTTTGGAAAAAGGGCTCAGGATTCACTTGACGAACAATCGGCCAAGAGAGCGAAGCAAACTGGACAAGTGATCTTCAATAGCACAATGAAGAATTGGTCATCATCGAGCGACAGTCCAGCAACTAGCCGCCGGTTCGATGCGAAAAACAGTACACCGTTAGAACTGAACAACAATCAAATCGCCAATTGACTCAAAATTGAATGATAGATATATGCGATATTTGCAATGCAAATTGCCTCTCGAATCGATTGGAATCGATATTCAATTGAGAATCGAAATTTCAACTTGAAAACCTAGCTTAAAACACGTTTTCATTGTGTTGAATTAACATTTAATTTGTAATATTTCAAAGAAATATATTCTTGAGCAACGTGAAAACCGATAAATCAACAAATAATTGAATCGCACCTTATTATTTTTACTAATTCGATATTTTTAATTCATTTAAAAAAAAAGAATAAAAAAGAAGAAATTGGTGCGATTCAATCGTTTGTTGAATATTTCAAAGTTTTGTTGAAAAGACGGATAGACTCCGTAGACGTGTTATAGATTCAGTAAAATTTGATTTGAATGAAAGGGGAGTAGAAACAAATAGATTGGCTTTAGATAGAACAGTTTGATGGAGAATTGTTAGAGGTTGATACGCTGATTCGAAAAACGGCCAAACACTGAAAGGTATTAATGGTCTTTAAATGTTTATTGTTGTTGTTTGTTGTAAAGAATGAATGAATTTAATTGAAATGAATATATTCTACGAAAAAAACGCCATTCATGTCTATTCTCAGTGTGATGATGTTCTTTAAGGTATTCTTTTCTTCATATATGCATGTACATAATTCCGAGAAATCGATAGCGAGACGGTTCAGTGGCCACGGTAAAAGTGTGTTTGTATGCTATGTGAAGCGTTTGAATCATAAATTAAGGAAATGAAATTGGAGCATGGTTTTTCGAATATACGCAGTTTTTGTCCATGCGATTTCTGTACACGGATCGCATTTATAAATGCGTGACATTATTGCCATTGCACATTCCATTGGATTTTCCATGTTCAATATACTCGGTATAGTCCTTCTCGATGGTGTGTCTCGGCTGAATGGCTGAGGACCAACGGCAAAACTAGCTATCGCTAAAGCACACCAAAATGGGCAACATTTGGATAGTATTTGGTGCTTCATTATTCGTAATCCATTGCATGTGTGTGCGAAAAGTGCTCGAACTTTTTGTTTCAGCGGTCCGCTTCATTCCTTTGGCTCGGCAATAATTGCTACAGCGAACGAATTGCAAATGTAATTCCGGACATTGTCAGTGAATTTATTTAAGTAAATATGCGCGCTGTATCACCAAGTATGTGTAGATTTGTTCCATTTTTTTTGCTCTTTCTGCTTCATTCAACTCGTGCCACTCGTCGACTACTGTTATTGCCGTTTGGCACTGTGTATATACAATGCGCTTGACTGCTTCATTTCGTTGTGTTGTTGCAAATATTCAATTCTGTCCCATTTTTCCTGTCGACTTTTTCCCAAGCACGCCAATATTCGTCGTGTACATTACATTAGATATTTCACTCTATACCGTTTCGGTGAATAACTCCTCTTTTGCTTATTACTATTTCTTTCATACAGCATTTCCTGCTTTTCTTCTTTATTTGTTCAGCAATGTTGCATATTTGTGCTATTTCTGGTGTTTTCTTATTTCATGAAATAATTCCACTTGCTGGAAAAGTCAAACGGCTCTTATTCCTACTTGTGGCACACGGGCAAATAACCGAAAAGTATATCGAGTACAGTAGGTAACCGAACCACCGTTGGTGAATACCGTTTGCCGATTAATGTGACGTCTAATTTGCAAATGAATTCAACGGTATGTATACGTTTTATGACCGTGCAAAAGTTATTTTCCAGAGATTCTTGTTATCACATTTGGGTGTGCTCGCCATCTTCCTGAATGTGCTTGAATTTCGGTCGATTTCATCTTGGCCACGCTGATGATATTCTCGTGTTCGCCCAACTGTTAATATGTCAGCAAAGCAATCGACCGGCAATTTCATTCCACCAACACACTCATATTTTCTGCCGTGTTTTGTTTCCACATTCATCGGCTATAGCATTTGCGTTGTGCATGGTCAACTTGTTTTTTTTCTCGCTCTCGTGTATCTCTACTGCTCAAATTCTACACCTGATGAAGTTCAGTCGCTGCCATCTACTCTGCATGTAGCCAATTCAAATGGTTCGGCATATCGGCCATTAATTCATTGAACATGCACAGGGAAATTGAAAGTTTGAATGCGCAAAAAAGAAAATCATTTACATCGTTTTTGTGCACACACATGTGTTTTGCAACATTCGCTCTCGCTCTGTTTTACATCGCTTTACAAACGTAATTAAATTGGCAACGATACGAAAAACAGTGTTACCAGGTATTTGCATATCCATGTTAAACATTCATACTAAGCAGCACTTCAAAATTTTCATTGATATGTTTTCGGAGCAACACACTCTCTCAATCCAATGCCAATCGCATCAATTTGAAAAATGTATACATGGCGAGTGGATTGTGATATGGATTTTTCAGCACACTGAAATCAAACATAGTGCTGAATCGATTTGGAATTCGGACGATTTGGTTAGTATCGATGTAGCAGCGAATGGATTTTGAGATAACATGTGCTTCAACGGACATTTGATTACTTGCCATTCGTTTTTTTCCCTGTTTTTTGTTGCATTTTAGGGAAAAAATAATTAGTCTGCAATAGAAATGAATTTTCGATTGAGCATATAGTATTTGGGAGTGTTTTCACATGATAATTGCTTTATTTTCTAGGTGGATCTGTTCAAACAACAAATGAAACAAACCACAAAAAAATTAAAAGATCAAACCACAAAGATCCTATAAACAGCTTGTTTTTTTTTATTTTGCTAAACATTAGAAAATCTATTAAATTCAATCAAAGAGGCCCTTTGAATTGGCATGGTGCCAGCTCTGCACTCATCAAGTGATATTATTTAAGTCGATTGATACTGCAACGTGTATTTGAATAGCATTCCCAACTTTCATTTTTCTTCTCGAATACGCCCCAACCACTGACATGTGCAATTTGGTTTGAGATTGATAGACAATGCTACCGTGCCAACGGCCATTGGAAAATATTCAATTTTCTCCTTGACCATGACGAGTGCGATATTGTTCTCAATGTACGATGGATTGTAGTCTGGGTGTGAAACTCTGCGAGCTGTTTCACCACTTATACCCGTTTTATTTAATCTTACCGATCCGTAGACAACTTTAATTTTGTCAATTGGATAAATGTTTACGCATCGATTTGCTATAACAATCCACTACAATGGTTACTGCGTTCCTTTGTCAATGAAATGAAATGACACTTGGTATTTGAATTGGGGTGAAACATCAATTTGTCCGCCAATAATAATTCTACCTTTGCCAACTGATGCTGGCAATGCAAATCCAACGGCAATGCACATTCCAAATGAACAAACGATGGCAAACACTTTGACTGCTTTCATGTTCAAGACTAAGTGCTAGTTCTACTGTGTCTGTTCCCAATATAGCGACGGAGAGGAAGATAACGAAAATACCCTCATATCGAATAAATTCCGGTCAATTTTAAATGTTTTCACCCAATCTGTATTATTTATCAGACCATCGCAACTGGTTTGTTATTAAAATGCCAGGTAGCCGTGTTACGCGCCAGATAAATCTAAATTATGTCAGCCGTTGGAATTTCACTTTAAAATGGAATATTTATGCCACTTTAATGATGTAAATTATTCAAAAATTCACACAATTTCCCAAAATTCGTTGGCATGAACAGCAACGAACCGAATGTAAAAAAGTTTGTAATTCACATGCTCATTAAACACGCGTTAATTAATTTAAAAAAAACAGTATACCGATCATGGTTCGAATGCTCAAAAACATTGACTCATAATGTAAATTTTTAATTCAAAAATGCAGTGCACTGGAACTCAATATTCGTTTAATTCTCTGCCTCTAAATAATTTGCCACAGTTTAAATGCCATCACAATTCATCCTTCCCTCTCTCGCTCTCTCCCTCGCTCTGAATCGTCCTTGTTAAAATATGAAATATTCGTCTGAAAATTCATCCGGTGATTTAGAATCAGGCGCACATACACATTCATACATATTTTTGCTTGAATGGTCATATAAACATGATCATGTTAGCATATACTGTTTGGTAGAATCGGTGTCGAAAATATTTTCCATAATTAATTGGATTTCGAAACATCGTTCGTCGCTTTTGGAATATAATTTATTCAGAGCAACCTAATTACCATTTTCAGTTTGGACGCATTTATCATATTTTCGGCACTCAAACTCTCCTCTTTTTAGCTCTCTTTTTCTCTAACTCTCTCTTTATCCCTCCGTTTGGCTCGGCAGCATTCTTTCTCATTAGTGATGCTGTCGTGTGAACAACTTCACGATGATGATTAAATGCGGCGCGACATTGATACCTTCGAAATGTCATTCAACTGAGGCACAATACATATCTTTTACGCTACAAAATAGACCTAATGATTCCATTGAATTCATATTCAATGACCCTGAGGGAAAAAAGAGAAACAATTTCAAGAGAAAAAGAATCCACACCATTCAGTCAAGGTGTAAGTGTTACGATAACTCTTAGCAATTTTCATATCTCAACTGACGAAAGAATGGTGTAAACGTCAGCAGAATAGCGTGGGTGTAAAGCTGAGAATCAATTAAAATTAAATATTGCTTGATTCATAAATACCTCGATAAGATATTCTTTTTGAACTGTTGTAGGTGAACTGCTAGCAGTATTTTCATGAACTTGGCTAAAATTAAAGCTCTTTTTTTTTATGTAATTCCACTTATTGCCGAGCAGACACGGCTAATGAGATCTGAATTGCAAACCAATTGAAAATAATCAATTTTTTAACATTTCAAACATCAACAATCGAAATAAAATCTGTGAAGCGAGCCTTAAGCGTGAAAAATTATACTTCGAATATGAAATGAGATTAAATGTTGATGAGAATGTTCCTATTTATAACCCATTGTGAGATGGTATTTTCAACATTTAACCGTGCATAAACATGGATGACTGACTTTGACATTGAAAATTGATGAATATTCTTGGAATCAATAAAAACAACTGAATTTCGAAATGATGGCGAGCTTATGGGCAAAATGGAAAGAATTGGTGAGTTTACGGCTGAAATAGAATCAGTAACGGAATTTCAGATGAATAATTGAATAAAAACAATTTGACAGAGCGAGAAAAACGAAAACAATTCGATTGAATCAAGGCAATGCAGTCGGGATAAATGAAAAGCAGACGGATAATGGATTGAAGAGAATGTTCGAGAATGTTATCGTAAAATTGGTATTTTATATGTCATGATATCTTGTTTATTACTTTTCTGTATACGGCTAATTCAGCACGTATGATGATATCATGTGAACGATATCGATTTCGTTGGCTCAGCTCCATTCACCGGAGTGCAAAGACACTTTCCTGTATAATGGGTTGCAAAGAGAGAGAGAGAGAGAGAGAGAGAGAGAGAGAGCGAAAGAGTCATGGTAACAATAAAATTGTTTTTGAATCGAAAATACCACAGCTAAAAGCACTCGCAGTGACAGTGGCATGGAATGTATGGAGAATGAATAGAGAGCAGAAGCGTCAAACATAAGTATGTATATAATTACATTTCATTATGGATGCATGTCCAACCAAACGACAGCACGCGTGTATTTTCTTCACTCAGAGCGACAAATTGTACGGATTACGACGAAAATATAGACATAAAAATGAAGACATCCCCACTTCATGCGACTCAGAAAGAGAGCATTGTGAGGCTGTTTTTTTGTTCATCATCATCGTCGCAGTCGTTGTCGTTGTTGTTGTCGTCGTCATCATCCACCAAAATGATAAATGTAATTACATTATTTAACATAAACAATTGCTGGAATTATGTTCAACATGCGATGAATGAATGGAACTCTTTGCAGATAAGGCTTACACGAAGTAACGCTCTGGAGATATGTCATCGTCGACGAACAATCGCATAAAAATGTCTACATTACAGAAACGCGACGACGCAACAAAACATTCTTTTGCCATGTTATGTGTGTTCATTCTTTTGCCCGTTGCTTTTTTTTCTGTTGTTCTTTCTCATGTGTCTTTATGAGAATATTACATATCACAATAAATTTATTGGTGCTTTTTTGTTGCTGCCCTTGCTGCGTTGTTCGGAGTTTTTCACATACAATACAAATGAATCGATCCAATAACTACGTTTGTCGTTTTCCATGTGCTGTTCTCTCCAATTAGATGCCATTCGATTCACTTGCATGCGTATCAATTACTGAGGCCCTGTACGCACACATGCACGCTAACGCTTTTCCCCAAGCAAATTACCCGATATGCCGCAATACAAGAAGCTAATGTTTTCATTACTCATTCGCAGAAAAAAAAGGTCCACTCTTTCGCCGACACAAAATGACAATGGCCACATCGAAGAGTAGACACAGGCAGACAGGCGGAGAGGAAGAGTGGAACGAGCAAAGGAAAAATTGCCAACATAAATTTACGACGTTCAAATATCAGAGGTATACTTAACCAGTAGTCAAATGGTCGACAGATGAAAATGGCTTTGGCAATGAGCCAGTGTCAGTATCTTAATCACAAAAATTTCGCTACTGAATTATACCAACAATGATTGGTTTAATGCCGCAGTAAATGCAAGCTTTTTATGCGCTAAATAAAAAATTGTGTTTTATGTCAGTGAAATTGATGCGTTTGGAGGTAATTTTGAAGTTTAATGAGTTGAGTCAAGTGTATGCGTGTGTGCAAGTGTGTTGAGGCCAAGTACACCGAAAAAACACAATGTATTTCAAGCGCAAACTAGCATCACAAAGTACGTGTTAAATGATGGAATAAGTTGCTATTCACTTAAACGAATTGTTCGGTGATAGTAAACGGCTTTTACGAAAAGTTGAACCAATTATAAAAGTTGTGCTTAATTATTTTTATTGGCAATTCCAAAGATTAATTTTGGATGAATTTCACATTTCGAGCCAATTAAAGAAGTGAAAACAAAACCAATCAAAAATGTGCACATAAATCGTATCGGCGCTGAAAACTATACCGCCTTTTGTTTGGCCTCTGAAGAAATGCACACAAATTAAAATTCAAAGTGCGCATCAACGGCGCATAAATAACATACATTAAAATTCTATACGCCATACAGTTGGAGAAACATATCAAACAACGTTCGACACAATTGACATGTGGTGGCGATGGCAAAGCTCAACTGTCAGTGTATGCGCTAAGACATTCACCACATTTTAAATGGAAAATTTATGTAGCGAGCATGTGGTTTGATGCTAAAAATGTTGTGAGCAAGATCTCATAATGTGCATTCGATAGAGACTCGATTCGATTCGATTCGATTCGATTCGATTCGATTTTCGACTGACATTTCGCTTCTTTCGCCAGCTTTTCATCCAAGTCAAACCACTCAAAATCAATGAGAATTGGCGTCTCTTCCATTTCGACGTTGTTATTCAATTTCCATTGAATCACAAATGCGGCACGGGCAATGTTGCAGCTTATTATGATGCTCGAGACACATGGCCTGAAATCGATTTTAACTTTAATTAAATCGATTAGCAAATTTATTATTAGGTGTTTATTCATTATATCGTCGTCGTTGTTTTCTTCCTTCATCGGCAGACATATGTAAGACTGTGATGCTAACGAAGTGCCAACTTGTGAAAAATACTCATTGGAGTCGATTAGCAATTGAAATTCAATTCCCAAGGGCTTCAAATGCAATATACACGTAGTAAAGACAGCAGCACTGTTTTTCCCATATTGTCTAATGCTTGAGTGTGTTTAATTCTAGGGGTTTCACGCAACTTAAAATTCATCTAAAATTTCAATATTTCTCTCTTTTCTCTCAAATTCTCTGGGATTCACCAAAATCCGTATTATTTCGAAATATTTCAACATTCACCTTGAAAATTATGTTCTGGAAGTGGGTTTTGGTGGATCCTCAGGATCGTTCAAAACTGCTCCCGGTTCTGGAAGTGGGTTTTGGTGGATCTTCAGGATGGATCAGACTGGGTTCGACAATGCCCTGATCCATCCTGAGGATCCACTTCCAGAACCAGGAGCGGTTTTGAACAATCCTGAGGATCCACCAAAACCCACTTCCAGAATTTTTAGATTCAAAAAATTCTAAAAAATTCGAGTTTATGAATAAAAAGAAGCAATATCTATAGTTTACACATAAAATGGTTTTATTTCCAGCTATCTAGTAAAATCTTCGGCCTTCGAGTTTGCGTGAAACCCCTAGGTTTAATTTGCATTGAAAGCGATTTTTAAAAACACATAAATTACGTCTCGTCTTTCTCGGTTGAACTGACGGTGTCAAAGTTTAAGACAACACCGCATCTATTTACGTTTGAAAGGTGAAATGAAATTTGGTATCTCGGTGCTCGACATTCAATCGATAATGTAATTAATGGAAATTATATATGTTGCAAAGTAGTAACGTAATTCGTTGCGCATTGTTCTGCTTCTGAAGTGGAATCAATGTAATCGAAAATCGTCACAGAAACATTTGATTGCTTGGCCAGCTCAATTGGATATTTTTGGATATATCAACTCATCAGAATCCAGTTTTTTCTGTTGTTCCACCAACGGAACACATTCACTGTTTTTTCATTCAAATTAAGTCCACTCATGGGCTTCTTGTCTAAAAGTATGAATACTATATCGATAAAAAAAACTGTAAATCGTACGCAACGCATTTTTATTTCCAAAACTGTATACCAATTCACATTCGATACGGAGAATTTTCGATGTCTACTTCGTTAATTTTTTATCGCTGTTGCTAACGCACCAGTTAAACAAATATGGTGATTTTAATTGGAGCTCATAGCATATCCATGCTTCGTGATAAACCAAAATCGTAATCGTTTCAGCCACGGTTTAAAATCGCCTTTCACGTTTTTGCAGCCACTTCATCGACATATCCTCCCTTTCCCATGGAAAATCGTCTGGTTATTCTGCCAACCAGACGAATATAAACGAATCGTGTGTCGAATAACGAGCACTACCATTTTGAGTGGGATACACTTGTCGATGTATTAATAACATACCTCTATTCACGTTGTTGATACTGTAATGCACACGGATATGGGGAATTCATGATAAAATTAATATCGTTTTCATTAAAACATATTACATGCTGGCCACTTGATTTTGGTCTATGCATGAAGGGTTTTTCCGACAGAGATTTTCCAGTTTCGTTTCAAAAACGTAAATACCCCATTGCAATATTGCATAATGAATCCATAAATCTGGATCACATCGGCGCGCACACACACACAATCTGCTTAGATTTTAGAGCTCATAACTACTTGAATGGTCCAATGGAAGCGACATATACATGTAATGTCAAAACAAAAGAGCAGAACTGGACATTTTACTACAAATTCTCTATGACAACCAAAAACCATTAAACATTTTATGTATCATTTTAAAAACATTCGGTTTGATTTTATTGAGCACTTGTGAAATTACACAAATACAAGCATTGTATTTGTATTTTGGTGTTGTCATTGACCGTAAGACAATGTTTCTGGTTTTTCCTTCAAATCGATGATGATTTATAGAATAGGATATTTATTCAAGCCACATATAATTACTTAATTTGATTTACATTAGTTAATATCTATTCAATTTTCCTCAACACCTAACCACAAAGCATCATGAATTTCAACTAATGAATGACTGTAAATTATTCTTGGTCAAGCTTACAATGAATCCCAAACAACGTTTGCTTTTCACCAAAAATACGACATTTTCATACGCCATACATGCTTGAATAAAATAAATATCTAGGTGTTTGATAACACGTTAATAAATTAATTTGTAAACTCATTCAAATCAACTAAAAGGGATGAACTTGTTGAAAAGTTTGCCATTACCACGGAATGATTGCATTGAAATCAAACAATGTAGCGGTTCAGCGATTCAAAGAGAATCACCGAGAATGAATCTTGTATATGCGGTTCCAAACGATGCAATATTCACTTTGCATTCGGTTCTCCTATAGAAAATGATCCATTCCAATGAAATTTCAAGAGAAATATTTTAAATAATCTCGAAACTATGCAAATATACTGAATAGTTTGATATGAACGAAGTGATATAGAAAAGATTCAAAATTCATGATTTGACAGCAAAGAAACAAAAGGACGCTTCTGAAATGGCTGTTCTTGATATAAGTAAGAGCCCATTCATGGAGTTTTTCACACGAAATTACTACCACATTTTCATTACAATGATAGTGTTTAGTTTGTTTTGCTCTTCAAACATACAATTTAACCAAATTGAAAGTTTTTCGAGTCAGCAGCTCTAGTGGTTTTTGGTTTCAGAGCGTACGAATCAAAAACTGTGGTCATATTATTATATTGCCATATAACTTGTATTTCAATAAATAAATAGATTTATTTGTATTTACTTTCGTCTGGATGTAATTCAACATGTAGCGTTATATCCAAGTACAGTTTCATTCTATAAATTAAACTGAAATTTTCATACAGCTTTGATTAAAATGGATTGGTTTTGACTAGTTGCATTACCACATTATTCAATCAACGTGCCGAAAGAGATTTCCGGGATTCCATTTCGATTTTCAGTAGAATTTTAACAGCGTTTCAATGGCTGTTAATTAATCGATATTTGAATGCAAAATTCATGACACCACATGATCATCCTCGAGCATGTCAGAGTTAATAGCAAATTCGACGAAAATATTGATATGGTCAAAAAAGGATCACGTATAGTTAAATCAGTTGTGGCATTTTTTTCAATAGAAAATAAACTATTAAGAGTTGGGCTGAAATGTATAATGAGAAACCGAGAAATTGCTGTTTTTACATTATGAAGCTGACGTACACCGCTCTAGAGGGAAGCTAGAGTATCAGAAAATCAAAATTCTGTATCAAATCAATGCTGTACTTTCAATTGAAAAGGCTGAGCTACACTTCGACGCGGTTCAATTGTTTGCATCACTTTCTCCTTTTTCATTGATGTAGTTTCAATGCTAATTACAATTCTGCCTAATGCACATTCGACTGTATTCTTCGTCACTTGATGGCGGCGAAAATAATTGAAAAAGCATTAAAGCGAGCAAAAAAGTATGCGTGTTTTATACATAACCGATTCGAGTTAATCACCATCATCAGACTGCATGGAGTCGTCGATTTGATTTAATTCCCGTTTCGCGACATGAAAACCATAATTATTCACCGAAAATAACGAAATTTTTTAATGTAATAATTCCATCATATTTCCCTTTATTTTCATTTCCGTACGACGTTATCCTTTTTGCTGGACATTTTTTTTTCACTCGTTGTCTCTTGGTATTTTCAGTGCAAATTTTCGTCGTTTCTTCTGGTTCTTGTGTGAATCCGATTCGGTGGATTCTCGGTCGTTTTCCCTCTGTCTCCCGTTTGCAGTTGTTCAGTTGCTCTTTTTCTTTGAAGAAAAAAAAAAGCTGGAAGTTTATTTTCCGGTTTCCGTTTTTTAACTGCATATTTGGCTTTTTTATGTACGTTTTGCTAAACGCTGTGAGACACATTTCACCAGTAACGATGTGTGTGTGTGTGTGTGTGTGTGTGTGCGCACTATGCGTGTGCCAAAGATGGTATCTAAGGATAAAAAAAATATTCGGCAAAATCGACGACAAAATCATTTGAAAGCAAAGCAGCAGCAAATAAGGACCACAACTTATGCTCAGCAATCGGCAGCAACAACAATCAGCAGTGGAATAAATTTGAAAATTGCTTGCGCTCTTTTGTTTAGCTGACAAACTCACGGCGAGAAATAAGAACAAAATCAGCAAGAGTATGCGAATGTTGTTTGGCGCAATAAAATCATGAATTATTGTAATCTGATAATATTTTTATACGTCTTTATATATATTTGCGTGTTTTTTCTTTGTCTGTATCCGGCACGCCATATTTGAGTTGTTTAAATCGTTTCGACATTAATTTTACGATATATACGACGGGACGGTTTTGGGTTTTGAAGATGAAGTTCGGTCCCGGCGGTGTTTGGTTGTTTGTTTGCGGAAAAAGTATCTAAAGCACCGGAACACGATGCACCAATACTCACACACACACACACGATGGGATTTGTTGCAATTTCCTGACTTTTATCGACAATATTCGATGCGAATGTGGATCACGTTCATGTGCTACTTTTATTCTTCAATGTAATGATTCTTACTTTTCGTTTCGTTTCTCGGTTTTGTCTGCCGCTTTCTTTCTTCGCTTCGTAGCAGCATTCATTTGCTTCTGAAACTGAATCACACGACACACACACATACATTAACGAGATAAAAAAAAGTTGGAACGGAAATTGATGCAATTTTATTTATACGATATTGCTTCCGATCGGAATTCAATCGGTTATTTATTGCCATATTTTGTTCGATTTTTATTGCAAGATCGCTTCTTTTTAATGCCATTGGCACTTTTGGCTCCATAAAGTTCATCATACGATGCTTGGCAATTTAAAAGCGCACAATTTTTATTTTTGTCAAAGAAATCAAAGCTTCATTCGATTTCTATCCAACAGCAACGTATGAACAAAGCCACATTGTGTGTTTGGATGCGTGAAGAAAATGGTGATTAATTTGTTGTGTGTATGTGCAGGTGCACACATATATTGCAGTTTAAATGCAACAGGAAAATGTGGTTTTCTTTCTCAGTGCCATGAATAATATGCATTAAATATGCATAAAGTGAAAATGTGACACTTTGTCAGAAACGAAAATGTGGAGTGTTCGAATAGTTGAGTGGCTCGAATTTCAGTTTTTAGCGATAAATTATGCAGTTGGTTCAGGCTTAGAGTGCTCACAGCTCTCTCTCTCTCTCTCTCTCTCTCTCTCTCTTTCTCTCTCTCTTAACAAACAACATCCGGTGGCTTCATATTTTGTAGTTTCAAACTTGAAATTCGCTCGCATTTCGTCTTTTTAGTCTTTTTTTTCGGAAGCTTTTTCATGGTTTTAGTGTTTATTCGTTTCTTATGATTATGTTCGCTGCATCAGCACACACACACACACACTCACATACGCTGCACCCGACTTTAGTTCTCTCGCTCACCCCATTGTTTGTGTTTACAAACATAAAATATTATACGTAAATGCTTTGCCTGAAAAAATACGGCATATGTGGCATTTAAACCATGCCATGATGCTACATTTCTTTTGTTGCTAATCTTACTACCGCTGCTGTTGCTCATTGGTATCGCACGCGCGTTGACTGCGCTTTTGCAATTTTATTTATTTTCATTTCTTCAATGAAAATATGTGTTTATTTTGTTTGTTGAGCTCGTTCTGCCGCAAACAGTAAACCGACCGAAGAATGAAATCGACAATAACAACCAACTGCACAACGAAGCGGAAGTTTTAAATGCAGTTGCTTTTAAATTCGAATTCAAAAGTGCATATCATAGAATGATATTCGGTTAACGTATGCCAATGAACGTTTGAGTGCATCGCTTCTGTTTTGCGTTTGCATGAAAAATAAATACCAAGAATTATTGTTACGATTTTCTTTTGTGGCTAAATATTCTTACGCCGTATTTAAGTGCCAAACACACATACACAATTTTTACTGTGCACCCCTTGCAAGTCGATTACGAACCGCATTTGCATTGTGGATGCTGAAAAGTGGCTGCTTTTTACTCTACATTATTGATGCCATGAAACTTGATCTTCCAAAAAACTGTATGACTGCACGACAGAAACAATTCGAAACATATACACGTTGCATTCGTTAAACCTATGATTCAACAAAACTGTGCGCATGGTGGAAACAAATCTCCAATTTTGTATTTGTTTGCAACTTTTTTCTGGGTTAAATTATTCACTCCAGTTTCGCAAAAGCAACAAATTTGATGTGAAATGGAAAGTTCATGCAACAATACAAAGAATGTCATAGCATATTTGTTGGTTCCTATTTCGAACATTGAAAACCTTTTTTGATCAAAAAACTGGACGACTGTTCGCTTTTTTCAGAAGATATCCTCTGTCGTATGATACGACTCGTATCAAGGAAATATTTTTTATGGTTTTTTTTCTTCAAAATTATTACGTTACTGGAAAGCAAGAAGTAACAAAAGAGAATGAATAAATGAAAACTAATTTCTTTCTCTTATATTTTTCTAATCTCCTTTTCATTCCTCTTTAACTATACTTACGTCATTCAAAATTAATGTTGTCGATTTTAAACACTATCATCAAGCAAAGATTATTACCTGAAAATTGGGCCAAATCATTGTGTTTCCGAAAGTTATAAGTTAATGGTGATTCGGTCGTGTAAGTACCCAAAATGTTTGTAAGGGATCATACTAGACGTTCAAAGGCAGAAAAGTTAGAAATCACTTTCTTTTATCTGTCAAACCGAAGCTCATGTTCGTGATTTGCACTTTTTGGCCTGAAATTTGTCTTTTATATCTGAATCAATTGGCACCAAATTTTATTCAAATCGCAATCTGGCAAGTACCAAAATATTTGTATAGATTCTGGCTACACGACACAAGTTAAAAACTGAACAAAAGTCTACCATCTGGGTGACTCGTATGAGACCAAATGTAGAAAATGCCGAAATTTTTTCATTTTTTTGGTCATTTTACACTGTAACTGGCCCAGAATGCCTTTTCAAGGGCTAATGTCGGTTAAAGTTAAGAAATATTGACGAGACAAACCAAACCCCATCATTAATTTTTGCCAAAAATCGGATGGAATAATGGAATCGGTCGAAATGTTGCAATTTAAATGGCTTCCGAAATCGCTGTCATGAAAAATTTGATATGGGGCTTGCGTCCTGATTTTATATGGTACCCATACGCGTTCTTTGCGCCAAACCCATTTTTTCGAGGTATATTTTTCGAAACTGGACGGACATTCCAGATGAGGGACAACTCTTTTTTTTTTGGATCAGTCTAAGGTATATCATCCATTGGCATGGCATCAAACTGATTTCCCGTATAAGTTCCCGTAATCTTTTGTACTGCCCGGGCAGTAACCAACATATCCATTTTTGGCATATGACCAACAGACATATTATTAGATGAATATTCAAATCTTGGAAAATTTGCCGAAATGACTTCGGGTAGGGCGATTTCAATTATAGATTTTATGTAGTTTAATGTAGTGTTTTTACTTTTTTTTATGTAGGAACAATTTTTTTGAGTTATCGGCCATCGAAAAACTGCTATAAAATGGAACATCTCAAATCTTGGTCAAAAAAACGTATTTTCCACAAATCGAATTTTTTTCGAATGAAGAATGGTTCCAAAAAATTGTAGATAAATTAAAATCAATTGTCTGTTTTCGAATATGTCAGCCCATTCGTTCGATATTGAGACGAGTCATGAAAATTGCTCCAAAATTGATAAAACTCAAATCTTGGCCACAAATTGAAATTTCCACAAACTGAATCCTCTTTTGTTGCTAGGTTCCATAAAATTGTGGAAAAAATGTAGAATTATAATCAGTCAACCGATTCTTGATGTTTTCAACAACTTATTTTTCTCCAGGGGAGTTTAATATTTTAATATGGGAATAAAACTGCTTTAAACTGCTATAAAACGTGTTTTAATAATTGAAGTAACCAAGAATTAATTGTAGTGGCTCGAAATTAATTGTAGAAGCAAGCACCTACAGATTTGAGTTTTATCAATTTTGGAGCAATTTGCATGACTCGTCTCAATATCGAACGAATGGGCTGACATATTCGAAAACAGACAATTGATTTTAATTCTACAATTTATCTACAATTTTTCGGAACCATTCTTCTCTCGAAAAAAAATTCGATTTTTGGAAATAAGTTTTTTGACCAAGATTTGAGTTGTTCCATTTTATAGCAATATTCCTATTCTGAAAAAAAAGGTTCCTTTGTCGTTCGTCACAATGCTGTCTGCATCGCCAAATGTGTAAACTACACCAGAAAACAAAAGCACTATTCCCAATGTGCGTAAAAATGACAACATCATTTTGAATTCAATTTATTTTTACTTTTCAGTTCTTATTAACACTTTTCTTTTTATTCAGGTCCTAATCCGCCGTTTAAATCAGTTTATCCATGATTGAATTATTATTCTTTTTTCATTGAATTATTTCTTTTATTTTTCAATGAATTTCGTCTTTTTATTTTATTTTTTTTGTTGAAAAATGTTCATATTATAAATGATAAACACCTTCTATCATTGCTTCTATTGGCTGTATGAAGTATGTGGAACAGTAAGGAGAGTGATTGAAAGACAACTAGTTAAGTGTGTCAATAATGCGTGAATGATTGTCCAACCGCAAACTAATAAGAGCGTCTTTTCCCCATATTTCTCTTAAATAATTCAATATTAGCTACGTGTACTCTTACTATGGACTTCGTAGTGCATGTGAATGCCAACAGTTGTTCTTTGTGGAACGTTCCTTAATGCAAAACGGAATCAATAATTTGGCGCGAGTCTTATCTATGTTGGTTTGTTTGTTTGGAAGATGGTATCCAGGTATCTAAATACGTGGTCTGAGGATTCATCGTTTGCGATATTTTTAAAGCGGCATTCAAACGCGGATCAATATATCGACAAGAAATGATATTTGAAAATGTGTGCATAGGCAAGACTTTTAGAACGGAAAATTTCGACAATATCGACAAAACAGATATAATGGATATGTCGGCAATTTAACCAAGTTTCTCTTTTAACTACACTTTCCAAATGGGTTATTTAATTTGATGAGCGAAAGTATATCATCACGTCGTTTCTGCCCGAAATTTCAAAATATCTTCACTGATATGCACCGGGTCAACGTAAACGTTAGTGACGATTTTGTCAACAAAAGTGCAAAATCTGAGCGCAGAATACAAAATAAGCGTAGGTACTGGGCTTGAATTTTAAATAATATATCAACTCGCGTCAATTGAACTGGTCCGTGCTGCTGAACAAATTAGGTAGACACTGTGGAAGAGGCTTATCCCACTTGAATTTTGAAGAGAAATAAATCTTGCTCTCGTTGATGCGTGTACGTGAACGGTTGGCTCTTTGGTGTTCATATGTTATTAATATCGCGTTGCACTGTGTATTCACATTGGTCGTGTTTACTCTCGGCATTATAGCTTATTTCCATTTAAATGTGCAGTGCGTTCGCATTTTTGGGCCCACTGTATGCCATCCACTTTGCATGTGACATAAAAGACAAAGACAAACTTAAAAGCATGGCAGCAAACGGTGATGTGTTTACACCCAGCTGAATCACCATCGGAAAAACAATGGCAAATGGCAACGGAATGCAAAATGGTTGAGTGGCACCGTATGTTCATAACAGTTTTAAACCGTGCTCATTCCTCAAATTAGCAGCGCCAGTCGAAGCAAACAACAACACCACCACCGAAAAAGGAGTGAAAGAAACGCATGTTAACTCGTAGGATGATCATGAGCAGACAGAAAACGAAAATGAAGCGGCAATTTGACGATGACGCATTTCAGACAAGAAAAAAAATCGTCGGAAAGGAAATACGAGACGAAATGGTTTTGGGCTAATGACGGCAGAACGAGCGAAAGAAAGAGAAAATCGGCATGAAAAACTAAGTAGCCAACAAATTTGGCTTAAAACTGGTGTGCTGATTTTTATACAGCTTGTCTGAACAGAGATCGCGCGAGGGTAAGCTAAGCAACGTAAATTGTAACAAAACACACATACACACACACACATCCAATGTGGATATACAGTAGATAGAGATTTCAATGTGTATTAAAGGCTATTAAAATCCAAACATTGCCCCCGTTACATCAACGGCGACGATTTATACGAAATGGAATTTCGTGTCTGCATTTCGGTTTTTTTTCCTTCTTCTTCTCTACTTTGCGTATATGTATGTTTGTGTTTGTGTTTGCATAATGTCCGAATGAATCGTTATAAAACTGAGCAGAAAAAAAAACACGCAAAATGATTCTGTCGGATTTGGATCATTTGCCTACATGTGACAGAGCGAGAACGAGAAAAACGTTTTATGGCGACAACCAGAGAGATTTTGTGCCCAAGCTACGGGCCAACGGAAAGAAGCGTAAGCAACGAGCAGAAAAAAATACGTTGCAAATTTATTGCGCTCCATCAGTAACTGATAGCCATCAAATGTAGATAAATAATCTTTTCGACTGGCATTTTTTTTCGCTTCATCTCTATTGCCGTTACGTTTGCAATAATTTCAAATTTTCTATGATTTAGGATAGGAGCTGACATTATGGTAGTTACGCTTCATTTAGAGTTTTGATTTTTGCCCACACCACGATTCTTCTTTACTTTTCCTCTCTAGCACGTTGAATTACCATAACCGTTGCACAACACGGATTGAAATATCATTCGAGCGACATTGTGTCCTTTTTTACATGCATGTTGAAGCAACTCAAAAATAGTTTCATCCAGTTCGGCTTTTTTTTTTGGCATTGCAAAGTAGAAACATGTTCCAAATGTGATTTTTCTGATCCAAATGCAAACACCGCGTTTGGCCAGTCCATCAATTGAATCTGATTTCACGTTTTAATACCAAATTTACAACGTTAACATGAAAATGTGTTAAAATGGTGCTGCTTAGCAATCAAAACATTCCATTTGAATATTTTCGATTACCTATTTTCAACACACTACCAATGCCGCGGCGATATTTCTTTTAATAGCGTGCAGTGTAAAGCGACGGCAACACTATGACACTATGAATAGTCAAATTAAACTGATGTTATAGTCGACCTCGCCATTGACAATGCTAGAAATAAAGTGATATCAGTTCAAGTGCAAAGATAGCAAAAGTAAAGTTCGTAAAAATACTCATGATGAATGAGCTGTTTTTTTTACATTAACTTTGTTTGTTTCCTGAATAATTGAACTGCTCACTTCTCGATTGACATATATTTTCATTCTGCACGCATATATTTGCATATAGGTTCATACAATCAAGCAAAACAAAAATAACTCCAACCATCAATCATTATCTCCATTTTAAATTGTTATTAAATGTCCCGCCGTTCTGAGTGCAGGAATTGATGTGCAGTATCCCTATCGAAAGATCGATTTTCACATATGTTCATGACATTTAAATCAGTTAATCCAAACGTCACAATGTTTAGTAAATATTTGTGTTGTGATACAGAGCAAGATAAACGGATTTTGCCGATCGTCTGAATGTCAACTGAACAACAGTGTTCGGTAGATCTTTGTACTGAAAACATTGCGCAGCTACTAATTTTTCATACTTCAGATACTTGTGTTAAATTCAATTACTGTTTATTATTTCCTAAACTATTGGAACCTTCTTTGGATTATTATTTTGTGTCATAACTCGTTGTGTGTGGTTAAAAAATCCATTCATTTGATATAAACCCATCTTTTGTTAAATATCCATACGTTATGCAAAAGGTGTGATTGAAACCATTGGTTCGCTGGAAAAGTAAGTAGAAAGGAAAATTCCAAATCGCAAATCAACACCAAAAATCTTATCAAATGTTTGCCAAAAAAAAAACTAATCTAAAGATCGTAGATTAAAATGGAGTTGCACCATTATCAGTTCAACCGAACTGTTTTTTCGAGTTCAACTGATTACATACAGCCTCAAACCAGTTGAAAAAAAGTGCTTAGACTAGTAAAGTGGGGCCGGCGTATTTTGAAACGTTTGTTTGATTGAATGTCTGTGTGTGTGTGCGATGTGCGTGCGCTACGACATTGTTTCGTATAAAAACACCATTTAAAATGATTTAAAGACATTCCAAACTCATTTTATGATGCTTTTAATTGCTTTGAATCAAATACCGAAACAATTTTCTGTCGACTCGATTAATTTTCATGTATTTCGTTATAAATAACAGCAGCACGCGAGATGCTCGAGTCATTTGAAAATTGTAAAGTACGACAGCGACAGCTACGACGTTCCATTACGCTACATGCTACGTGTAAAAAGTTTCTCCTTTATTGACCATTGTAATTTATATTTAATGGGCGAATAAGGCACCAACACCAACACGTATAAATTGGTTGATGGGAACGACTTTGAAAACTGAAACATTTTATACATTCATTTATTCCCCGTTTTTTCTTTCATTTCGCAGGTGATTCTACTTCATTAAAAGGCTTGAGTGAAAAATGAGTGGAAAATTTTGCTTTGCCATTGATCGTGGGGGCACCTTCACCGATGTTATGTGTATTTGCCCAAATGGAAAGGTTCGTACATTGAAATTGTTGTCCGTAGATCCAGCACGATACAATGATGCTCCGCGTGAGGGAATACGACGTATTTTGGCTGAGGTAAGGAGTTAAACGTGCTAAAATTGGTGTGTAAATCACTGAAAACAAGAATGGTATCAAAATAAAACAGGAAACGAGCGATTCACAAACAGCTGACGGTTTGGTAGAAACAAAGAATATCGGTTGGATTCGGATGGGTACAACTGTCGCAACGAATGCTTTGCTTGAGCGGAAGGGTGATCCCGTTGCTTTGGTGGTGAATAAAGGATTTCGTGATTTACTGTACATAGGAAATCAAGCAAGACCGAAGATTTTCGATTTAAACATTCGTAAACCGTCCAATTTATACCAAAAAGTATTCGAAATTGATTGCCGCATCGTTCCAGCCCATCGCAATCTCTGCAAATTAGGTAATTGTAATTATCAAATCACTTTCTTTTATCACATTCAATTGTGTTCGTTTGACAATTTACGCACAGATAAGAATTGGAAAGCCTTAAAAGGTGTTGCTAACTCGGAGTATTTAGAAAAAGATGTAATCGATGAACAAGCGGTTCGTGCAGCACTGAAAGACGTTTTGGACAGTGGTATTACATCGTTAGCCATTGTTTTGGCACACTCATTTGCATGTCCTGAACATGAAGTACGAGTCGGTGCGATTGCAAAGGAACTCGGTTTCAGTCACATTACTTTGTCGCATCAAGCGATGCCAATGATTCGTTTAGTGAATCGAGGATACACAGCTTGTGCCGAAGCCTACTTAACTCCACATGTCGAACGCTATTTAGAGAGTTTTACCGCCGGATTTAAAGATAAATTAAATGGAGTGGATGTGCTGTTCATGCAAAGCGATGGCGGTTTAACGAATATGGAAAGTTTCCGCGGTGCACGAGCTATACTAAGCGGGCCAGCTGGTGGAGTAGTCGGGTAATAAGTTTTCACATTCTTCTGTGAATTATATGTGCGCACTATAATGCCAATTTAAATTGCACGTACAGTTATGGTGTGACTGGGCCGAGAGACACGGACCAACCGTTGATTGGTTTCGATATGGGTGGAACGTCAACGGATGTGTCTCGTTTTGCTGAGGGAAAATACGAGCATGTTGTTGAATCAACAACGGCCGGTGTCACAATTCAAGCACCACAATTGGATATTAATACGGTTGCAGCAGGCGGTGGTTCGATGCTCTTCTTTAGATCCGGATTATTTGTCGTTGGACCAGAATCGGCTTCAGGTGAGAAAAATACATTGAATTATTTAATGATATTTTCTAAATTCAGTAGGGTTTAAATTAATTTCAATAACAAGATTAATTATTCTGATTAGAATGAAAAAAACAATTCAAGTTTTTGCATAATGAAATTGAGTCAACCATCAAACCAATTGGTAAATGTCAAATTTTCCCAATGGCAAATAGCTCATCCTGGACCAGCATGCTACCGCAAAGGTGGACCTCTTACTGTGACTGATGCCAACTTGGTGTTGGGTCGTCTGTTGCCTGAATACTTCCCAAAAATATTCGGGCCAAATGAGAATGAGCCGCTGGACTATGCGATAACCAGACAGAAGTTTGAAGAGCTGCAAACGGAGATTAATGCATTCTTATTGGAAAATGGACAAAGAACGGTAAATTTGAATTGACAAATACCAATCATTCATTTTAGCGACTATAGTTCTCATTTTTAGAGAATTGTTTTTATTTTCTAAATTCGATTTTCTCTCTAAAATCCCATCGTTTCAGACGCCGCTTTCAATCGAAGAAATTGCGATCGGTATGATTCGCGTTGCGAACGAAGCAATGTGTCGTCCAATTCGTGCTTTGACGCAATCCCGTGGTTATGATACATCGAAACATGTGTTGGCATGTTTCGGAGGCGCTGGAGGTCAGCATGCATGCAGCATTGCACGTGATCTTGGAATGTCGAAAATCGTGATTCATAAATATGCTGGCATTTTATCTGCTTACGGAATGGCGCTTGCAGATGTCGTCTATGAAGCACAAGAGCCATGTGGTTTGGAATATAGTCTGTCAAATGTGGAAGCTATTTGCACACGATTAAATGCGCTTGCACTTCAGTGTCGTACAAACTTGCTAAATCAGGGATTTGACAATGATCACATTGTGATTGAGCCATTTTTGCATTTGAGATACGATTCAACCGATACAGCACTCATGTGCACTCCTTCGCTGGATGCAAGCAGCACAGCCGATTTGAGTGTAAACATTCCAGATTATGGTGACTTTTATGGATCGTTCTTAAAAAGATACCAAACGGAATTTGGTTTTGTGATCCGCGGCCGAAGAGTGATTGTCGATGATATTCGTGTGCGTGGATCGGGTAAATCGAATACACCACATGAGGATGACATTGAATCCAGCAAAGAATCACCGAAAATTGTAAATCGCGTGAAAACTTACTTTGACGGTGTTGGATTAGTCGAAGTTGGTGTAGTTTTATCAACTGACGTGTCGGCCGGTCACATTTTGCAAGGCCCATTGATTCTCATCGATAAACTGTCCACGATATTGATTGAACCAAATTGCCGCGCGGAAGTTACGAAGAAAGGCGATTTAATTATCAACGTAGAATTGGATGGCAATTTGGTGAAATGCGTTGACGACACACTCGACGCAGTTCAGTTGAGCATTTTCAGTCATCGCTTCATGAGCATTGCCGAACAAATGGGTCGAATTTTGCAAAGAACATCTATTTCTACGAATATCAAGGAACGTCTCGATTTTTCATGCGCCTTATTTGGACCAGATGGTGGGCTGGTTAGTAATGCGCCTCATATTCCAGTGCATTTGGGTGCGATGCAAGAAACCGTACAGTATCAACTGAAAGTTAGAGGCGATACACTGAAGGCTGGAGATGTTCTACTTTCCAATCATCCACAAGCGGGTGGGTCGCATTTACCAGGTAAGCCGTGTGCATATATTTCTGTATTGGATCAATTTTGATTTCAAACTGACCTCACTTTCACACTCTTTTTTTTTCTCCCACTCAAAATTATTCCAGATTTGACGGTGATTACACCTGTTTTCTATAAGTAAGTTTCGTACAAAATTATTTGAGCCACAATTTCGTTCTAGATAATTGGAATTCCGATTATGTATTTAGTTGAATTGATTTATTTTTTATTCAACCTTCGTCTTCTTTTTTCGGCATTTTTGACGATTTTTCTTTCAATTTTTAGAAATGAAAAGAAACCAGTTTTCTTTGTGGCATCACGGGGTCATCATGCTGATATAGGAGGTACGTATACGATTTGAGGGACTTTCTTGACTTCATTGTTTTTATATCTTTCATTATTTTCCATTAAGGAATCACTCCTGGTTCGATGCCACCTCACTCAACATCGCTCGCCCAAGAGGGAGCCGCTTTCAAGTCATTTTTGTTGGTTGAAAGTGGTCAATTCAAAGAAGATGAAATAATCAAGGCTTTAACTACACCGACTGGTGTCAAAGGTGCAACCGGAACTAGAAATCTTCCCGACAATCTATCAGACTTGAAAGCCCAAGTAGCAGCTAATCAAAAGGGCATTCAATTAGTGTCCGAGCTCATTGATTCGTATGGATTGCGAATTGTTCAAGCATACATGAATTACATTCAGCAGAATGCTGAGGTCGCTGTGCGGGACATGCTCAAAGAAATTGCCCGAAAAACTCGTGAACGGTAAGCCGCGTACATATATTTCCGTATTAGCTCAATTTCATTTTCAAACTGACCTCAATTCCACACTCTTTTTTCTGCTCAAAATTAATTCCAATTCAAAATCATTTCAATACAATAGCACTGGCACAACAGATCTATATGCAGAGGAGTATATGGATGATGGTTCACCAATCAGATTAAAAATTACAATTGACGAAGTGGCTGGGTCGGCACTGTGCGATTTCACCGGGTCCGGTTATCAAGTGTATGGCAATTGCAATGCGCCGAGAGCTATAACTCTTTCGGCGTTGATTTATTGCCTGCGCTGCATGGTGGGCCATGATGTTCCATTGAACCAAGGCTGTCTAAACCCGATTAAAGTAATTATACCGAAAAATTCCATTTTGGATCCGGCAGACGATGCTGCAGTGGTTGGTGGAAATGTGTTGACATCACAGCGAATCGTTGATGTTGTTTTATCGGCATTTCAAGTATGTGCGGCATCCCAAGGATGCATGAACAATATAACACTTGGCGACGAACAATTTGGCTATTATGAAACAGTGGCAGGTGGCAGTGGTGCAGGTCCAAGTTGGCATGGAACAAGTGGCGTACACACACATATGACCAACACTCGAATTACTGATCCCGAAATTCTTGAAAGTCGTTACCCGATTATTTTGAACAAATTCTGCCTACGAACCGACCAGTCGGGTGGTCGAGGTAAATTCAACGGTGGTGAAGGCATCGAACGCGAGCTTTTGTTTAGGAAATCGTTGACATTGTCGGTGCTAACCGAACGTCGAGCTTTAAGACCGTACGGAATGAATGGGGGCGAGCCAGGGAAAAGCGGCATAAATTTATTAAAAAAATCAAACGGACAGATCATTTATTTGGGCAGCAAAACGGCTGTAGATATCGAAACTGGAGACACATTCGCACTGAAAACACCCGGCGGTGGTGGTTATGGTCGAGCAGATGAAAAGGGTCCAAATGAAAGTGATGCAGCTATACAAACGTCAGAGTTTGTCGAACGTGGCAGTGTGTTTGAGTATCGTCAAGCACAGGAATCTGTTTGAGTCAACCATTTGGAATGCTGTACAATCAAATAAATAGTTGTAACCAATCAATCTGAAATGAATGGTTTGGAGCGAAAATGTAATACAGAAAAGTTGAGCGGAAAAATGTCAAATGAAAAGGGATAGCTATATAGTTAACTATAGTTTACTATACAGTTTACTATATAGCTATCCCTTTTCCGCTCATTCATCATCGACATTTTTCCGCACAAATTTTCTGTATTACATTTTCGCTCCAAACCATTCATATATGAATGGAACTATGTAATTCTTTTGCTTGTGTGTAACAAAACTAAAGCATAAAAATAAAATAATTGCAAATAAATGTCTAATTGCAAGAAAATTCTTCTTATTTCTAATTATGTATCAACCAATATTTATATGAAAACTTTTGAGCGCACATTCACTGTATATATGGATACTGTTTTCTAACTTCCGTTGACTTTAATAGTTTGTTTTTGAAAGCCATGCAAGTGTGTGTGTGTATGTTTGCGGTGCATCTTTGAGTCCGTACCATTCCATGTTCGAAGAGCAATGCCGAGGAATGAAGCGTATCGAAAAACTATAACTCCAAACTTATTCAATTTCACCACTTTCCGCAAATGATAAAAAATCAAAAGAAGAAGAAGAATAAACAACACGACACAGTATGCAACTCCATTCGACGCATATTATGTAAATGAGTAAACTCAACTCTTAACTAGCTTGGCTTAGAGGCAATGTTTTTGCATGGGATAGTATCAACTTCCAGCGTGTAAACAAAAACTTCGGATTTTTTTCTTTCTAAGTGAATTTTAATTGAAAACAAAAATAAAATCCAAAACTCTTCGAGAAGACAAGTTTTATTAGTGCACCCAATGCTGAATGAACATAATGAACTGAACAAATTTCGTGTTGCTCAACTTTCCTCTCGCTCTCTCGCACATACACTCATGGATAATTTGAACATATTCACCCGAAGCAAACGATGTACGAACAAGTCATCAAATAATCAATGCAATATGTGCTGTGTCTTTTTATTGAGTGGATGTATTTCGAAGTTGAGAAGTTTACACTCGATATTTGGGCCATTGTGAAGCATAATGGAAATTGTTGCGTTTCGAGTGAAAACTAGAAATTAAATTGCATACCATTTTTGCCACAAATGAATTAATTCATGTTTGCGGTTAGATCGTTGAGTATACTATACAATTTTTTTCTCACGAAATTGAATAAAACATGTTGCTCATTTGGAAACATTATGCAGGCGGACTCAACTATGAATGAAAAATGCTTTCAATTTAGATGAACATGAGCTGCTCTACATCTCATCCGCATTGAATATAAATTTTGATTTATAGAATATTTCAAACTATTCGATATTCGTTGTTCAACTATTTGAAATTCGGGTACGATTTAGAGTCATTGGGTTATATTTTTGAATATCGATCGTCTTGCATGGAACGAGAGCGAGCGAGATAGAGTGAGAGTGAGAGAGATATGGAAAGACCAAAGTTCCATCGCACAAATTCGAAATACAAACAAAAACTATTCAACATTGTCATGACACGAGTTTGAGTATGCGGGTAAATTTTGAGATGAAGTTTGTCTTGCAATATTGGATATGGTGTGTCGTGTGCGAGAGTAAGAGCAAGAGCAAGGCAAATGCACTTGAATGCTATCGAACAAACTGGCATGTGTGAAAGTGAATTAGTGTTGGCAGTAAATTAAATAGATAATTTGTGTTTCCGTGAATTCGTAGAGCGCGTTTAGCTAACGACTAATCATAGCATTTGAATGGCTGCTGCGCATAGACACACACAAAGACATGCACAAAAGAGCACCACTTGATCGAAGAGATGCACTAGATGCACAATGGATGTGGTAAGCGAGAGAATGGCAAACGACGACACTCTTTGACACATATACACACAAATTCCTTGATTCTGAAAGTAAAATTGGTCCCGAGAATGAACGCACCTAAATCGATTATGTAAATTTGCCAACTGCTTTGTTACTCTCGTTGCATTTGCCATGTTGAACGCAACCGAGTATAGAATACACGCTATGGAAAATGAATATATGCATTGCATGTAATCGAATCGAGTGTGCTAAGCAATCTTTTTGTTGGTTGTCTGGGTTTTTTTCTTTCGGTGCGCTGTTCGCTCTCCTTATTTTCGGCTGTTCCTTTCGGGAAAATGATTTGCGAAAGTGAGCTGAAAATGGCTGCAGATTTCAATAAGTACACACACACGCAAAGCCTTCGATTTTGCTACAAGCACACAGGCACAGGCACAGGCACACACCATTTTGCGAACATGCTACAACATTTCGTATGAATATTTTCAAGGAGCACATTTATCGTGGCTTTTCTCAACCATGTACATAGTGTATGCTTGCGACGTATTAATCGAAATTAGTTGGGACTGAAAAAGAATGAGGTCAAACTGCATCCCAAAATCCCATATAACGATTTATTTTATGGAAATCAGCTAGCAACGATTAACCTTCGGAAGCGCTCTCTTTCACAAAACCAATCCACAAATTTGTCATGCTACTAAATGTGGCTATAGCGTATGCAGTCTCTCTGCCATTCTCTCTCTATCTTTCTCTTTATGTGTGTATACAAAACAACGGCAAACTCACATAATAGCCTCAAGTTGTTGTTAACATATTCTCACTCCGTGTGCAACCCGTGTTAAAAATGCAAACGACGCAAAACAATTCCGTATTCGCGAAACACACACAAACACACATCGGATAATAATGGCCAATGCATTTATGCAAATGTTCCCCACAATACGTAATACGTAATATTAAATCAAAGGGATTTATTTGACAAGAAAACCATTTAGTCGCACATTAATGCTGTTTAAAATATTATTAAAATGCCCAGGAAAAAAATACACACAAAAAAACGAATTGCATCGCTATGTGTGTGTGCTCTTTTTTTTCACCCGTTCGTGCTTGAATTCGGAAATGGTTTGTGATATGTTCATAGGTCCTGTGCCATTTTTGCTTTTAATTCTGCTTACATCGAATGTACTTGTTCATTGCTTTGTGCGTACCACTTTATTTTGTTGTTGCGTTTACTTTAATCTTTCATCCATATTTTTTTTATCGCCACCGGCTGATGTTTTCATTGGTTTTTCCCAACCAAAACCCGCACAGCCGATTGTCAAACCGGTACCATTTGCTTTGCCGCTGGTGTGAATGGATTAAAAGGCAATTTATTTTATGCGCTTTAATTTTCCATAAATAGATGAAAAAATGATTTGCTTTTTAATTTTGGTTTCACGCGCATTTTTTTCTATTTTATTTTTATGCGACAAAAATGCCTTTTTTTGTTTCGCTGAGATGCGTTGATTAATAAAAGTGTTAAATGGATGAAGAATGAACAACATTTTACACATTTTTGTACGTTCAAAGGGAAAAAAGTGAGAGAGAAAGAGAGCAATAAACCTTTGCATGCCGTTTTCGACGTAATCGCTGGAAAACAATTGTCGCTTGAAAGCATGTCCCTTACCACACATATATACGGTACAGTGCAACAGTTTGAATGCAGAATCAAAACAAAAGTGGCGAGGATGCGGGCGAGGGGAAGTAATTTGGTACCGGTACAATGCGTCACTATGTACAGGCACACACGAGTTACAACAATGCGTAAAGAGAGTCACGTGAATCATGGATTTCCCCTGCGTCGCACGCGCGTCACGTTCAGTTGCATTTGGAGTCGGATTCTCGTACTCTCGTTGGTTTGTATGACTGGCGGTGAATGAACACACTGGCTGGCTGGCTGGCTGGCTGAATGAATTCTGTCCGGATTGCGTGCTCTTGTTTCGCATACAAACACTCGCGCGTTTCACTTCACTTGATCTGTGTTCTCTATCCAGTTTGCATGACCTACGACGTTTGGAAAATCAACATTTCTCCGGCATTTTGAGTCTCCATCGTCATCGCTGTCGTCGTCGTCGTCGTCGTCGTCGCTGATGTTGTCGGGCTCATATTTAGAAACGCATCACATTGGCTCGACAGTCGCTCATTGAACGTTGCGTACAACAGGCCATTTCTGTTATCGCTGCTTAAGAATTTTTGCTTTTGGATTTAGAACAATTCGAAAGAGTGCATCCAACGAATTTTTTTTGTCATTTGCGAAGTGTAGAGCATCTCATGTTGAAGGCATTTTTATTGCATTTTGTCGAGAATATTTGTCAAAGTGATGGAAAAATTTAGAATTTAATATCAAATTGTGAGAATTTTTTTTATTTCCGTTTGTTGACAAAAGTGGATATTGGACGAGACAGGAAGAAGGAAGAAAACAAATAAAAATTATTTTTTTGCAATTTTTTTTCGTTTGTTCGTTCTGGGTACGAAGGTAGTGTCAACGACGAGAACACACTGCATTTGGATTTTGGGATTTTTCTTTACATAACGATTTGGTTGAACGTGATTTTTTATCATTTCGTCATTCACCAAAGAAAAAGTTAATGAAAACTTGCAATCTGAATTATTAGCCCAAAGGCGTGTTAGCACCGATGAATAAACGTTATTGAATAAAAGACGACAAAGTTGGCTATTGTGAAATTTAAAGACACCATTGATTCGAAAGTGACACAGTGATTTATTGTTTGCCAAGAATTACCAAGTTCTTCGTTTGGTGCGTGCTATCAACCAATTTGAAGTGAATTTTCTGAACTCACAAAGTTTTGAACAATAATAACAACGAACCCATTCTTTTGTTGAACAAGAAAAAAAACAGGAGAAGAAGAGAAAAGAAAAACAATCATTGCGCAACGTGTAAAAACGCGCGAGAAAATTGAACAAGAACATTTGTGGTGCTAAAATCGATTTTGGCTGGATTAATTACAGTGACACAAGCGATAATTATTATTTGACAGAAAAAAAGAATTAAGACGTAATTGCATGCAAGTGAGTAAAAAATCGATCCATTTATCTTGGTTGCAAATTTTTGTTGTGAGGGAAAAAAACGCATTACAACGAATGGAAACAATGGATAGAGTCTTAATTCGCCGAGGAAAAGATGTTCAGTTATTAAAAATAGATGGTTTTTATGTACAAGCAACAATGTTCTCACGCTTTGCACTCCTTCTTCCTCTATCGCTCGTACGCGCGCGATAAGTGTATGCACGCATACACAGACTGTTCTGTGTGGGGCCATATTATTCAGCGCGCTCAAATTTACAAAGTAATTAAAATGAGAAGATGGTGGCAACGAAATTGATGCCATGACCAAAACACAACATAATATTGCCATTCTTCACGCTGCAGATGCTGTAAACTCGTGGCAAGTGCTGCACTTTGAAACATTTTCATTAAAGTTCAAACGAAAATTGCATACGCGGCGGCATCAAAACGGGTAGCGAAGCGAAATAGAGAGAAAGAGTGCAGAAAATAAGGAGAAGAGCCGTCTGTATTGTCATTATGCTCCTCATCTTAAAGCAGTTTGCTCTTTCATTCTCGTTCTTTCGTTCTCTCAATTTTTCTCTCACGCTTCGGCTCGCTTTTCTCAAACTATGTGCTTATTTTTTCTCTTCTCTACTTAATGCCAACCAACAGGAGAAAAGAAACTTTTTCATTGTAGTGAAAATTGCCGGAACTTTGTTTTCTTCTCGTTATGTAGTTGCCGATGTGACAGTGCTTGTTTGTCCGGCTTTGTTTGATAAGCAATGAGACAACTGTTTCATTGCACACGAATAGCAATTTTCTGCATCGTCTTCGTTTTTACTTGGCTGTTTCCGTGCTGTTTGTTCGTACGTTTGTTCATTTGTTTGTTCACCCTTATCGTTTTGCCTGCACTTTTCTGAATAAATTTCTCTCATTTACGTCACTTTTGTACGAACGCTCCACATTTCCTTCTTTTACATTTGTTCTGCCTTCATTTTTTTTATTCACTTGCTTCCATCCATCCACCGTCTCTATTCATTATCGCCTATTTGTGTGTGTGCGTTTGTATGAATTCGCATTTGCATTAACCACGAATGACGATGACTCTATCTTTTCCGCAATAATTGCCAGATCCTTTTTTTAAGACCCACTCATCTATATAGACTTGCTGTCTGTTGCACTTGAATTTATCTTCATCAAAAGAAAGAAACTTTACTCACTTTATCTACCATTCAAATAATTGGATCTAAAATTTAATTGAAATAAAATGGAAATGGGAATATTCGCTTGTTTGTTTTCGGCAACTGTGTGACTCGATTGTCATCCCGGTGATTTTTCTCTCGTTCTACGGCCACTTTTGTCATTTTCGAATTTAGTTTTTGGCCAAAGTGACACACACACATACACATACCAACTCTTATGCATACGCTCATTTCTACCTCATCTACCGAGTTCATCTTTTGTTCTCGCTTTATTATGTTTTCGGTCGGTGTCCGTCAGTTAGTATTCACCAACTCACCATATTATGCGGCTACATTTAATTCGACGAATGACAAAAGTTTTTTGTTCACCGGTTTGCTGCTGCTGCTGCTGTGTGTTGGTGTGTGTGTTTGGGCAACTTCGTGCGATGAACGACCGAGAAAGAAGCGAACGAACGACAGACAGAACGAAGAAAACTTTGTATGAAAGGAATTAATTTAAATAAACCAGCACACTTGTTATCAACGGTTGCACTTGGATAAGAAAAGAGAGAGAAAAAAACCACCGAGTGAAAATATGTTTTGCAAAACCAAAATTTATAGCCGAGATTCTGACCACAGACCGAAAAATTCGGTTCACTGCTGCAACCTCAAAGTTCAAGTTTCAAGTAAATTTTGACAACAACAACGAAAAAAACCCGGCAAACAACCACCAGATAAAATACAAATGCACCGAAACTATTTCCAGTTTCAATGGAATGCTTGAGGAACGGTGAAAAGTTTTCGATGTTTGAATCAAAGTCCACAGTATGATGTATTTCAATGCTGGTGTGAATATGCAATTTTTCTTTATTCCAAAGAGAGGGAATTCTGATTCAGCCGAGAGGCATTGATTCAACTAATCCGCTTGGCGTATGAAATTTGAGAGAAAAGCATCATTCAGACGATTTTTGTTTTTTTTTTCTTCATTTTTCATTTAATTATTTATTATGTTTTTCATGGAGTTGAAAGCTTGAATGGCCAGCTAATGCTTAGGATTCTACCATTTCCCTTCTCACCGAATTTATACAAAGTCTCTTTCATGCGGATGTTTCAACATGAGTTATTTCCAATGCTCTTTACATTTATGCTACAAATAAATGGCTCCTTTCATTACTCATTCTTGAAATGTAATGCTTGACTATTGATTTCAGTCTTTGCATTCAATTCAGTTTCCATTGGACGCCACACTGTAAACCACAAGAACTAATGCCAGACAACAAAATGAATAGCGAACGCATACAAACACAAACACACACACACACACAAAGACCGATTCGACTATGCGAAGAATTTCAGTACACAGCTTGCAATTTAATCCACTGGCTTCCCATTCAATAATTTGTGTGCATGTCGGTGTAAAGACTTTGCACACTCATTCCATTTGGAGATTGTGATGAATTTCTTCATTTCAGTTCAAACAAAAAGAATACCTTTTCCGAAAAGTGCCTTCCGAACATTGTGCAATTTTTGGTAATTAAAAGCACAAATTTGTGCACTGAATGGAAACGTTACTTCGATTTTGATTCCATGTCCATGGTTTCCTACATTTTGTTCTGGTTTGCTTCATGGTTTCTTTGATGGGAGCAGGTGATTTATGTGGAAATTAATTTAGATTATATAATAGTCCACTGAATTGCTAATTTTAGTAGAATTGCTAAGAGGTAGACGAGATTATAGAGTAAAAATATTTCATAAATACGTTGAAGTAATAACAAAAAGTTTTCCCAAAGCATGGAAACATTTTCTGTTGGAAAAAGCGGAAATACAATGTTCATACTACTGTGTCCAAAAAGTAAGGTGACATTGCATTTAAAATTTAGCGCGCTGGGGAATTTGAAAAAATCCTTTTATTTCTAGGTTGGTAGGACTGTCTTTGACATCCCTGCCAAATTACACGTCAAAATATTCATTAGTGTTTGAGATACGCTTCGTTTTGTGGACTGCTAAAAGTGAATTTCTCGTTTTTTGCGATGTCGAAATTTGTTGATCAAAGAATTTGCATTAAATTTTGTTTGCGGAATCAATTTTCTGCTGCGGATTCGTTGAGGATGGTGCAGAAAGCCTTTGGTGATGAGGCTATGTCGAAAAAAAATGTTTACAAGTGGTATAGTGAGTTCCAAGCAGGCCGTGAATGTGTCGAAGACGAAGAGCGTGCTGGGCGACCATCAACCTCAACCGACGAAGCTCACGTCCAAAAAATTAAAGATTTGGTGTTGGAAAACCGTCGATTAACGATTAGAGACCTTGCTGATGATATTGGCATATCGAAAGGCTCAGTCAATACCATTTTGAAGGATGTTTTGGGCCTCAAACGCGTCAAATCTCGACTGGTACCGAAATCATTGAATTTTTTGGAAAAAAGGTGTCGAGTTGACGTGTGTGAAACAATGCTTTCTGACTACATTGACAAGACGAAATGCATGATCACTGGAGACGAGACTTGGATCTATGCTTACGACCCGGAAACAACCGACCAATCGAGCGAATATCGTGCCAAAGGTGAGCCGAGACCAAAAAAACCGCGCCAAAGTCGCTCAAAAATCAAGGTCATGTTGACTGTTTTCTTCGATTATCGGGGTGTTGTGCATTATGAGTTCCTTCCCCCGGGTCAAACAGTCAACAAGGAATATTATTTGAGTGTTATGCGTCGTTTGCGTAACGCTATCCGCCAAAAGAGGCCGGAATTGTGGAAAGACAACTCTTGGTTTTTGCACCATGATAATGCATCGTCTCACAATGCGATCATTCTTCGTGAACATTTCGCCAAAAACTCGACTCATATCGTTCCACAACCACCGTATTCACCTGATTTGGCACCGTGCGACTTCTGGCTGTTCAACAAGCTCAAAAGACCGCTCCGGGGACACCGTTTTGAGACGATAGAGCAGATTGAAGCCGCAGCGAAGACGGAGCTGAGGGCCATCCCTGAAGTCGACTTTTTCAACTGTTTCGAAGATTGGAAAATCCGTTGGCATAAGTGCATTGTATCGGGAGGGGATTACTTTGAAGGCGATGAAATTGATTTGGAAGAATAAATAAAGAATTTTCAAAATAAATGCAATGTCACCTTACTTTTTGGACACAGTAGTATTGAAAAATTGTTAAAAAACTAAAATTCTTAACTCAAGTAAATGGTGATGTAGAAAAAACAAGCAAATTGTCTAGCTATGTGAATGTATCCAATTTCTTGGTGACCATCAGTAGCCTATTTCACCAAATGTTTTCATGAAAAGTTTTCATGAGATTTTCTTCTCAAGTTTTTTTTTGGTCAAACAAATATATCTAAATGTAGCAATGAGAAAATCTCAATAAAAATGTGAAAATATTCTCATTTTTTTGACATTATTTTGAGCGCCAACTTGAAATTTCGAGATTATTTCTCAAAAATGTGGGATCACATCATGGTTGGCTCAAAAATAAATGAAAATTTAAAATTTGCGCTCAAAATAATGGTAAAAAAATGAGAATATTTTCACGTTTCTATTGAAATTTTCTCATTGCTACATTTAGATACATTTGTTTCACCAAAAAAACTTGTGAAGAAAATCTCATGAAAACTTTTCATGAAAACATTTGGTAAAATAGGCTGCAGCAATGGTATTTTTCATTATATGAATTCTTGAACCGGTTATCATTTTTTATTCAGTCTTAAAAGGATTTCATGCATGATTCGATTGGATGACGGGTGTCATAGTAACGGCAACCCGTCCACACTTTGTTCCAAATGCTATCTCGCAAAATAAATAACCATAAAAATCCTATTAAACTTCTATTAAACGATACACACATTTCAGCCCGTTAGCATTTTTATTTGTGGTACGTGCAAGACATATAATCGCGGATAAAACGAGAGAAAGAGAATCGAATGTGCCGGACGGAGTTGGTGGTAATTTTTGCCATTTGGTAGAAAGAGTCAACACATTGTGGCTACAATGTGTTTGCACGAAATGCTGAATGGATAAATGAGAACAGCACACGACATACGACACACACAGTGGCAATCATATTAGGTTGACTCGTGATCGTCAATGATAGCGAGACCGAAATGTTTGTCTCACTGTTTGTACTGTATGTAGAGAGAGTAGACGAAGCACGATGGTGTCTAAGCTTCCGTCTCAAGCTTCTGTTTCGTTTGTGCTGTTGTTCTCTCGCTGAATGAACGAGTGAACGCAAGCTATTATTTTGTGGTTTTTAATGTTTATATGCCGATGAAAACGGCATTCATTGTGTGAACGACTGACGGAGACGTAAAAAGAGATAGAGAGAGAGAGAGAGAGAGAGAGAGAGAGAGAGAAAGAGAGTGTGAGCAGACTGAGGAATGGGCAGAAAAAAAGGATACGAGAAGTATCGTTTTATTTGATGTGATGCGATGCGAACGACGTTGATATGATGTGAATAATACGAGCAGTTTTGTTTGTGTAAGTGAGAGTGTGTGTGTGTGTGTGTGTGAGGAAACTGGATGTACTTTTGTCATATCATGCGTCAGAGAGTTTAGGTTGGTGAAGAGCTTTGCAAATTGTAAGCACTAGCTTAACCAATACACAATTATATAAACCATCAACTTCAGCACATGATAGTCATTCAGTGCTCGTTCGCTCTTCAAATACAATAACAATACGTACCCATAAAAAAAAGAAGCCGAACTGTGTGTGTGTGTGTGTGTGTGTGTGTGTGTGTGTGTGTGTGTGTGTG